>NW_020190306.1:0-12864 GCF_002263795.3 Bos taurus
GCACTGATCACCTGACTCATCATGCACTGATCACGTGGCTGATCACACACGTATCACGTGACTGATCATGCACTGATCACGTGGCTATCATGCACTAATCACGTGGCTATCATTCACTGATCACGTGGATATCATGCACTGATCACGTGGCCGATCATGCAATGATCACCTAGCAACCATGTACTGGTCACGTGACTGATCATGCTCAGATCACGTAAATGATCATGCACTGTTCAGTTGACTGATCATGTACTGATCATGTGGCTATCATGCACTACTCACGTGGCTGATCATGCAATGATCACGTAGCAAACATGTACTGGTCACGTGACTGATCATGCACTGATCACGTGGCTATCATGCACTAATCACGTGGCTATCATTCACTGATCACGTGGCTATCATGCACTGATCACGTGGCTAATCATGCACTGATCACGTGACTGATCATGCACTGATGACGTATTTGATCATGCACTGATCATGTGGCTGATCATGCACTGATGACGTAATTGATCATGCACTGATCACGTGGCTGATCACGCAATGATCACGTAGCAACCATGTACTGGTCATGTGACTGATCATGCACTGATCACGTAATTGATGCCGGCATTCGATCACATGGCTCATCACGCACTCATCCGTGGGTGATCACACACGTATGACGTGACATGATCATGTACAAATCACGTAAATAATTCATCAAAGTGATCACGTGGCTATCCTGCACTTATCACGTGGATAACATGCACTGATCACATGACTATCATGTAGTGATCACGTGACTTAATGGCGCTGATCATGTGACTGATCATGCGCTGATCATGTTTGCTATCATACCACTGATCATGTGCCTCTGGAGGCAATAAACAAAGAGCTGAGTAGGCACGAATGCAAACAGTCAGGCAGGCAATAATCATGGAACTCAGCTTGAGGAATCATGCTGCTCAGCTGGCAATAATCAAGCAGCTGAGCAGGCAGGAATTACCACAGCACAGCTGGCAATTGTCAAGCATGATGGACAGGCAGGAATCGATGCAGCTCAGCTGGCATTGTCAAGCAGATGATGCAGACAGTAATCACGCAGCTCAGCAGGCCCTATCACGTGACTGAGAATGACTGTTCACTGTGTTATGAATACAACCTATTTCACGTGATCTGATCATGCACTGATCATGTGATGATCATGCACGGATGACGTGGCTAATAATCATGATCACTTGGCTGGACATACACTGTACGTGCCTTGTTCATGCATTGATCACGTGGCTGATCATGCATTGAATCACGAGTGAGTGACTTGATAGGCACTGATCTTGATGTCTGATCATGCACTCAACACGTGGCTATTAATGCATGCTCACTGGCTGATCATGCAGTGATGACGTGGGCTATCATGCACTACTCACGTGCTGAATCATGCACTGGTCACTGGTGATCAATTGCCCTAATTCAAGTGGCTATTTCATTTGCATGATCACGTCGCTGATCACACACGTATCACGTGACTATTCATTCGCACTGATTCACGTGGGCTATCATGCACTAATCACGTGGCTATCATTCACTGATCACGTGGATATCATGCACTGATCACGTGGCCGATACCACACATACCACATGACTGATCATGCACTGATCACGTGGCTATCATGCACTGATCACGTGACTGATCATGCACAGATCACGTAAATGATCATGCACTGTTCACGTGACTGATCATGCACTGATCACGTGGCTGATCATTCACTGTTTACGTGTCTGACCATGCACTGATCACGGGTCTGATCATGCACTGATCACGTGATTGATCATGCACTGATCACGTGGCTATCATGCACTGATCACGTGACTGACCATGCACTGATCACGTGACTGATCATGCACTGATGAGTTGGCAATCATGCACTGATTACTTGGCTGATCATACACTGATCACGAGACTGATCTTGCACTCATTCACGTCTGTAATCATGCCACTTGATCACCTGACTGCCCATGCCCTTGATCACGTGGATAAACATACACTGATCATGTCACAGATCATGCAGTGATCACGCGGGCTATCATGCACTGCTCACGTGGGCTGATCATGCAATGATCACGTAGCTACCATGTTACTGGTCACGTGAGTGATCATGCACTGATCACGTTAATTGATCATACACTGATCAGGTGACTTATCATGCACTGTTCACGAGACTGATCATGCAACTGATCACGTGGATATCATGCACTGATCACGTGTTTGATCATACACTGTTCACGTGTCTGACCATGCACTGCTCACGTGTCTGATCATACACTGTTCACGTAACTGATCATGCACTGATCACGTGGATATCATGCACTGATCACGTGGCTGAACATGCACTGTTCATGTGGCTTATCACACACCTGTCACGTGAACTGATCATGCACTGATCACGTGGCACTCATTGCACTGATCACGTGGCTGATCAGTATTCTGCTCACGAAACTGATCATGAACACATCAGGTGGCTATCATGCACTTCTCACCTGGCTGGTCATCGCAATGTTCACATAGCTACATATACTGGTCACGTGACTGATCATGCTGAGATCACGTAAATGATCATGCACTGTTCAGGTTGACTGATCATGTACTGATCACGTGACTGATCATCACTGATCACGTGGATATCATGCACTGATCACGTGGCTGAACATGCACTGTTCACGTGGCTGATCACACACCTGTCACGTGACATAACATGCACTGATCACGTGGCACTCATGCACTGATCACGTGGCTGATCATACTCTGCTCACGTAACTCATCATGCACACATCACGTTCTATCATGCACTGCTCACGTGGCTCGTCATGGAATGATCACGTAGCTACCATATACTGGTCACGTGACTGATCATGCACAGATCACGTAAATGATCATGCACTGTTCATTTGACTGATCATGTACTGATCACGGGACTGATCATGCACTGATCACGTAATTAATCCTGCACTGATCACCTGACTCATCATGCACTGATCACGTGGCTGATTCACCACACACGTATCACGTGACTGATCATGCACTGACCACGTGGCTATCATGCACTAATCACGTGGCTATCATTCACTGATCAGGTGGATATCATGCACTGATCACGTGGCTGATCATGCAATGATCACGTAGCTACCATGCACTGGTCACGTGACTGATCTTGCACTGATCACGTAATTGATCATGCACTGATCACGTGGCTCCGATCAAGCACTGAATCACGTGGCTATCATGCCACTGCTAACGTGGCCTGATCATTGAAATGATCACGCAGCTACCATGTACTGGTCACGTGACTGATCATGCAATGATCATGTGGCTGATTCATGCCCTTGATCACGTGACTGATCATGCACTGATCACGTGGCTATCATACACTGATCACTTCGGCTGGCTCATACACTGATCATGCAGCTACCATGTACTGGTCACGTGACTGATCATGCACTGATGACTAATTGATCATTGAACTGATCATGTGGCTGATCATGAACTGATCACTTGACTGATCATGCACTGATCACGTGACTGATCATGCACTGATCACATGGCTGGTCATACACTGATCACGTGCCTGGTCATGCACAGATTACATGACTGATCATGCACTGATCAGGTCACTGATCATGCACTGATCACGTGGCTATCATGCACTACTCACGTGAACTGAATCATTGCAATGATCAGACCAGTAATCACGCAGCTCAGCATGCACTGATCACGTGACTGAGCATGCAACTGTTCACGTCGCTGATTCACACACCAATCACGTGATATGATCATGCACTGATCACGTGGGCTCTCATGCACTGATCACGTGATTGCGCATGCCAACTGATCACGTAATTGTATGCACTGCTCACGTGGCTATCATGCACTGATCATGTGACTGATCATGCACTGATCACGTAGCTATCTTGCACTGATCACTTGGCTGATCATACACTCATCATGGGACTTGATCGTTGCACTGATTACGGCGCTATCATTGCATTGACTACATGACTCACATGCACTGATCACGTGCCTGATTATGCACTGATCACGTGGCTGATCATGCACTGATCACGTGGCTATCATGCACTGCTCACGTGGCTGATAATGCAATTATCACGTAGCTACCATGTACTGGTCATGTGACTGATCATGCACTGATCACGTGGATATCATGCACTGATCACGTGTTTGATCATACACTCTTCACGTGTCTGACCATGCACTGCTCACGTGGCTGATCATACACTGTTCACGTAATTGATCATGCACTGGTCATGTGGCTGATCAATGCACTGAATCATGTGACTGATCATACACTGATCACGTGACTGATCATGCACTGATCACGTGACTGATCATGCACTGATCCATTTGGGCTATTACTGCCAGTGATTCACGTGGCTATCATGGCACAGGATCACAATGGCTGTTCATGAGTGAACATCATAGTTACCATATACCTGGTCACGGTGACTGATCATGCCACTGAATCACGGGCTGATCCATGCACTGTTCACGGAGACTCTATCATTTGCACTGATCAAGTGGATATCTATGCATGATCACTTGTTTGTGATCCATACCACTGTGTCACGTGTCTGGACCATGCACTACTCACGTGGCCTGATCATACCACCTGTTCCACGTAACTGATCATGCACTTGATCACGTGGATATCATGCACTGATCACGTGGCTGAACATTGCACTGTCACGTGGCTTTACCGCACAACCTGTCACTGGACTGATCATGCCACTGATCCACGTGGCACTCATGCACTAATCACGGTGGCTGATTCATACCTCTGCTCCACCGTAACATGATCATAGCACACAATCACGTGGCTATCATGCACCCTTCTCACCTGCTGGTCATGGAATGTTCACGTAGCTACCCATTTTACTGGTCACGTGACTGATCATGCTCAGATCACGTAAATGATCATGCACTGTTCAGTTGGTGATCATGTACTGATCACGTGACTGATCATGCACTGATCACGTGGCTATCATGCACTGCTCACGTGGCTGATCATGCAATGATCACGTAGCAACCATGTACTGGTCACGTGACAGATCATGCATGATCACGTAATTAATCCTTGCACTGATCACCTGACTCATCATGCACTTGATCACGTCGCTGATCACACACGTATCACGTGACTGATTCACTGCCACTGATCACGTGGCTATCATGCACTAATCACGTGGCTATCATTCACTGATCACGTGGATATCATGCACTGATCACTGTGGCCCGATCACACACGTATCACATGACTGATCATGCACTGATCACCGTGGCTATCATGCACTGATCACGTGGCTGATCATGCAATGATCACGTAGCTACAATGTACTGGTCACGTGACTGATCATGCACTGATCACGTAATTGATCATGCACTGATCACGTGGTTACCCTGATCATGCACTGAACAAGTGAATAATCATGCACTGATCACTGGACTGATCATGCACTGAATCACGTGGCTACTCCATGCACTGCTAACGGTGGGCTGATCATGCAATGATCACCGCAGCTACCATGTACTGGTCACGTGACTGATCATGCACTGATGATCGTAATTTGATCATGCACTGATCATGTGGCTGATCATCACTGATCACGTGACTGATCATGCACTGATCACGTGCTGATCCATGCACTGATCACGTGGCTATCATGCACTTTATCCCATGGCTGGTCACATACACTATAATATATCTACCATGTACAGGTAACGTGACATTGAACATCCACCCAGCAGGTGACTGATCAGCCAATGATCACCGTGGGTATCATGCACTGGACCACGAGACTGAAAATGCACTGATCACGTCCAATCATGCACTGATCACATGACTGCCCATGCACTGATCACGTGGATGATCATACACTAATCATGTGACAGATCATGCACTGATCACGTGGCTGATCATGCACTGATACCGTGACTGAGCATGGACTGATCACATGGACTATCATGTAGTGATCACGGTGACTTGAATGGCGCTGATCATGTGACGGGAGCAATGGGACTGAATCAATTCTTTGTTATCTACCCACTGATCATTGACTGCCTCTGGAGGCCAATAAAACAAAGCAGCTGAGTAGGGCACGAACTCAAAAACAGTCAGCAGGCAATAATCATGGAACTCAGCTGTGAGGAATCATGGCTGCTCAGCTGGCAATAATCAAGCAGGCTGATCTAGGGCAGGAATTACCGCTAGCACAGCGGGCAATTGTCAAGCCAGATGACAGGGCCAGGAAATCGTGCCAGCTCAGCTGGCAAATTGTCAGGGCAGATGAGCTAGGACAGTAATCACGGCAGGCTCAGCAGGCCCTGATCTACGGTGGACTGAGCATGCACTGTTCACGTGGCTGATCATACACTTGATCACGTGATTGATCATGCACTGATCACTATGGATATCATGCACTGATCACGTGGCTGATCATACACTGTTTAAGTGTCTGACCATGCACGATCACGGGTCTGATCATGCACTGATCACGTGACTGATCATGCACTGATCACCGTGGCTATCATGCCACTGATTCACGTGACTGATCATGCCGCTGATCACATGGACTGACCATGCACTGATCACGTGACTGATCATGCACTGATGAGTTGGCAATCATGCACTGATTACTTGGCTGATCATACACTGATCACGAGACTGATCTTGCACTCATCACGTCTGTATCATGCACTGATCACCTGACTGCCCATGCCCTGATCACGAGGATAAACATACACTGATCATGTCACAGATCATGCAGTGATCACGCGGCTATCATGCACTGCTCACGTGGCTGATCATGCAATGATCACGTAGCTACCATGTACTGGTCACGTGAGTGATCATGCACTGATCACGTAATTGATCATACACTGATCAGGTGACTTATCATGCACTGTTCACGAGACTGATCATGCACTGATCACGTGGATATCATGCACTGATCACGTGGCTGAACATGCACTGTTCATGTGGCTTATCACACACCTGTCACGTGACTGATCATGCACTGATCACGTGGGCACTCATGCACTGACACTGTGGCTGATCATATTCTGCTCACGAAACTGATCATTGAACACATCAGGTGGCTATCATGCACTTCTCACCTGGCTGGTCATGCAATGTTCACATAGCTACCATATACTGGTCACGTGACTGATCATGCTGAGATCACGTAAATGATCATGCACTGTTCATTTGACTGATCATGTACTGATCACGTGACTGATCATGCACTGATCACGTGGATATCATGCACTGATCACGTGGCCTGAACATGCACTGTCACGTGGCTTACCGCACACCTGTCACGTGACTGATCATGCACTGATCACGTGGCACTCATGCACTTCTCACCTGGCTGGGTCATGCAATGTTCACGTAGCTACCATATACTGGTCACGTGACTGATCATGCTCAGATCACGTAAATGATCATGCACTGTTCAGTTGACTGATCATGTACTGATCACGTGACTGATCATGCACTGGATCACGTGGCTATCATGCACTGCTCACGTGGCTGATCATGCAATGAACACGTAGCAACCATGTACTGGTCACGTGACTGATCATGCACTGATCACGTAATTAATCCTGCACTGATCACCTGACTCATCATGCACTGATCACGTGCTGATCACACACGTATTACGTGACTGATCATGCACTGATCACGTGGCTATCATGCACTAATCACGTGGCTATCATTCACTGATCACGTGGATATTCATGCCACTGATCACGTGGCCGATCATGCAATGATCACGTAGCACCCATGTACTGTCACGTGACTGATCATGCTCAGATCACGTAAATGATCATTGCACTGTTCAGTTGACTGATCATGTACTGATCATGTGGCTATCATGCACTACTCACGTGGGCTGATCATGCAATGATCACGTAGGAAACATTGTACTGGTCAACGTGACTGATCATGCACTGATCACGTGGCTATCATGCACTAATCACGTGGCTTATCATTCACTGATCACGTGGCTTCATGCACCTGATCACCGTGGCCTGATCATGCGAATGATCACGAGCTACAATGTACTGGTCACGTGACCTGATTCATGCACCTGATCACGTAATTGATTCATGCACTGATCACGTGGACTGATCATGCCACTGAACCGTGATATATATCATGCAACTGTCATGTGGCTATTCATTGCACTGCTTAACTTGGCTGATCCATGCAAGTGATCACGCAGCTACCATTGAACTGGTCAACGTGACTGATTTCAGTGCACTTGATGATGTATTTGATCATGCGACTGATATGTGCTGATCATGCCACTGATTGATCGTAATGATCACTGCACTGATCACGGTGGCTGATCACGCGAATGATCACGTTAGGCAACCTATGTACTGGTCATTGACTGATTCATGCACTATCACGTAATTGATCCGGCATTGATCACATGGCTCATCACGCACTGATCCGGGGCTGATCACGACACGTATCACGTGACTGTCATGTACAGATCACGGAATATCATGAAGTGGATCACGTGGCTTATCCTGCACTTTCACGTGGGATTCATGCACTGATCACGTGGCTGATCACCACGTATCACGTGACTGATCATGCACTGATCACGTGGTTCCCAGTGGCTATCATGCACTGATTCACTGTGGCTGATTATGCTCATGATCACGAAGCTACCATTCACTGGTCACTGTCATGCCTGATCTATGCATATGAGCAGTTGTAATTGGATCATGCACTGAATCACGTGACTGATCATGCACAGATCACGTGACTGATCATGCACTGATCACGTGGCTATCATGCACTGCTCACGTGGCCTGTCATGCAATGATCACGCAGCTACCATGTACTGGTCACATGACTGATCATGCACTGATCACATAATTGATCATGCACTGTTCACCTGGCTTATCATGCATTGATCATGTGACTGATCATGTGCTGATCATGTTTTGGTGTCACACACTGATCATGTGCCTCTGGAGGCAATGAACATAGAGCTGAGTAGGCAGGAATCAGTCAGCAGGGCTATAATCATGGAACTCACCTCTGAGAAATCATAGCTGCTCATGGCTGGCTAATAATCAAGTAGATGTGACAGCGCAGCGATACGCGAGACAGAGGTGGCAATTGTCAAGGAGGATGACGAGGCAGGAATCGTGCGCTCAGCTGGAAATTGTCAAGCAGATGAGTCACGACAGTAATCCTACGGCCCAGCTCAGGCAGGCCCTGATCACTGTGAACTGGAGCATTCGGCCACTGTTGCCACGTGTGAGATCACACACCTTATGCACCGTGACTGACTTCATTTGGCCACTGATCATGGTGACTTGATCATGCAACTGATGAACGTGGCCTATAATGCACTTGATCACTTGGCTGGACATACACTGAATCAAACGTGCCTGGTCACTGCCACTGATCACGGTTCTGATCATGGCACTGATCACGTGACTGATTCCCCTGCAAATGATCTCCCGTGTCTGATCATGCGAACTGTATCACCGTGGGCTAATCATGCCCACTGCCTTCACGTGGCTAGCATGACTGATTGACGTGGCTATCATTGCACTACTCCCGTGGCTGATTCATTGCACTGGGTCACGTGGCTGATCATGCCCTGATCAAGTGGCTATCATCGCACTGATCACGTCGCTGATCACACACGTATCACGTGACTGATCATGCACTGATCACGTGGCTATCATTGCACTAATCACGTGGCTATCAATCACTGATCAAGTGGATATCATGCACTGATCACGTGGCCGATCACACACATACCACATGACTGATCATGCACTGATCACGTGGCTATCATGCACTGATCACGTGGCTGATCATGCAATGATCACGTAGCTACAATGTACTGGTCAAGTGACTGATCATGCACTGATCACGTAATTGATCATGCACTGATCACGTGGCTGATCATGCACTGAACAAGTGAATAATCATGCACTGATCACGTGACTGATCATGCACTGATCACGTGGCTATCATGCACTGCTAACTTGGCTGATCATGCAATGATCACGCAGCTACCGTGTACTGGGTCACGTGGAACCTGATCATGCACTGATGACGTAATTGATCATGCACTGATCATGTGGCTGATCATGCACTGACTCACGTGACTGATCATGCACTGATCACGTGACTGATCATGCACTGATCACGTGGCTATCATGCACTGATCACTTGGCTGGTCAAACTCTGATCACGCAAGCTACACCATGTACTGGTCACGTGACTGATCATGCACTGATGACGTAATTGATTATGCACTGATCATGTGGCTTGGATCATGCACTGATCACGTGACTGTCATTGCACTGAATCACGTGGCTTATCATGCACTGATCACGTGGCTATCATGCCACTTATCACATGGCTGGTCATACACTGACCTATATATCTACCAGTGTACCGGTCAACGGTGAATGATCTAATACACCCATCAGGTGACTGATCAATCACTGAATCACGTGGCTAATCATGCACTGACCACGAGACTGAAAATGCACTGATCACGTCTATATCATGCACGAATCACATGACTGCCCATGCACTGATCACGTGGATGATCATACACTAATCATGTGGACAGATCATGCACTGATCACGTGGCTGATCATGCACTGATACCGTGACTGAGCATGGACTGATCACATGACTATCATGTAGTGATCACGTGACTTAATGGCTGATTCATTGACTGGATCATGCGCTGATCATGTTTGCATTCATACACTGATCATGTGCCTCTGAGGCAATAAACAAAGAGCTGAGTAGGCACGAATCAAACAGTCAGCAGGCAATAATCATTGGAACTCAGCTGTGAGGAATCATGCTGCCCTCAGCTGGCAATAATCAAGCAGCTGAGCAGCAGGAATTACACAGCACAGCTGCAATTGTCAAGCAGATGACAGGCAGGAATCGTGCAGCTCAGCGCAATGCAAGGATGCAGCAGACATAATCACGCAGCTCAGCAGGCCCGGATCCGTGACCTGAGCATGCACTGTTCACTGGGGTCGCGCTGATTGCTTGGATCAGTACTACCTTAGCTGTGCGAATACAGATCAGTCTGACGTTGCTAAGTAATGATCATGTGTGACTGAGATGGAGCGAACTGGATAGATTCTTGACGGGTTGGATTTGATCAGATGGGATGTGGATTATCATGGCACTGATCACGGTGGCTGGATATACACTGGTTCACTTCTGTGTCTGACCATGCACTGTCACTGTGGTGGGATCATACACTTGTCACGTAACTGACTCATGCACTTGATACGTGGCTAATCATGCACTGAATACGTGGCTGAACTGCCTGTTCCACGGGCGTGGCTGACTCACACACCTGTCACGTGAAGTAAAATGCACTGTAATCACTGTGGCACTCTGACTGGATCACGGTGGCTGATCATGACTCTGCTCACGTAACTCATGCATGCATCAACATCAAAGTTTTTCTATTCATGGCACTGCTCAGTGTCGTCATTGGAATGGATCACATATAGGTTACCATATTTTGGTCAGTGATTGGATCATGCACTTGATCAGTTTGACTGATCATGCCTGATCACGTGGCTGTTTCAACACTGATCCACCGTGACTGATCATGCACTGGTCACGGTGTTACTGATATGCACTGATACGTGGGCTGTATCAGGCACTGATTCAGTGACTGATAATGCAAATGATCTCGTGTGCTGATCATGAGCACTAATCACGTGGCTATCATGCACCTGATCACGAGACTGATATGCACTGATTCAATTATATAATGCACTGATCATGGACTGTCCTAGCCACTGAGTTCCGAAGAGTGGATTCGATCCATAGCACTAATCTGATTGGTGGAACAGATAATCAGCACTGAGTCACGTGGCTGATACGCATCTGAATCCGGTTGACTCGCGGGCAGCATGGGACTGATCCACAAAATGACTAATATGTAAAGTGATTCACGGTCGCTCGCCTTAATGGCTGTAGAGTGCATCGAGACGATCAGGCCGCTGATCAGATGGTTTGCTCATCATACCAGTGGGATATGTGGGCCTCGTGGAGTGCATAAAGCAAAGAGCTAGGTAGGCAGAATCAAACAGTCGCAGGAATATAATCTGGACTCAGCTTGAGGATCATGCTGCTCAGCTGGCATAATCAACGGCATAAGCAGGCAGGAATTACACAGCACTAGTAGAGAGAGTCAGCAGGGATGAAGGGACATGAAATCGTGGCAGCTAAGCTGGCAATGTGCAACCGCAGATGACGCAGACACTACTCATGTTGCAGCTCAGGCAGGCCCGGATCACGTTGACTGAGCTGGCACTGTTACGTGGCTGATCATCACACTGATCAGATGTGGATCTGATGCATGGCAAGTGCACTCTACATGGGAATATAATGCACTGGTCATTGTTGGCTGAATCATAACTGTTATCAGGTGTACCATGCAATGATTCACGTGTTGATATGACACTGATACGTGATTTGATCATGCGCAATGGATCTCGTGTCTGATCATTGGACAAGCTGATCCACGTGGCTATCCTCGCATTGCTGATGTGGCCTGTATGGCCACTGCATCACGGTGGCTATCATGCAACTGATAACGCGGGTGGCGTAATATCAATGCACCTGGATTGCACGTGGCTTGGATCATGGCAATGATAGGTAATTCGATCATGCCTTATCATATTGTGGCTATCATAGCACTGATACACTGGTGGCTGGATCATGCACAATGATATCAGACTGTATTGATCATGTTAAGCATATCATTTGGCTGATC
>NW_020190307.1:0-8249 GCF_002263795.3 Bos taurus
TGATCACGTGGATATTATACACTGATCAAGTGAGAAATCATGCACTAATCACGTGACTGATCTTGCACTGATCACGTGGCTATCATGCCCTGATCACGTTACTGATCATGTACTAGTCACATGGCTATCATGCACTGATCACGTGGCTGATCATACGCTGATCACGTGACTGATCATGCACTGATCACGTACCTGATCATGCACTGATCACGTGATTTAGCATGCAGTGATCTCGTGTCTGATTGGCGCGGATCATGTGACTAATCAAGAACTGATCACGTGGCTATAATGCACTGATCACGTGACTGCGCATGCACTGATAATGTGGATGATCATACACTGATCACGTCACTGATCACGCACTGATCACGTGACTGATCATTCTCTGATCACGTGGCTATCATGTACTGATCACGTGGCTGGTCATGCACTGCTCATGTGACTGAGCATGCACTGATCACTTAGCTATCAAGCATTGATCACTTGGCTGTCATGCACTGAACACGTGGCTGATCATACACTGATCATGTGACTGCACATGCACTGATCACGAGGCTGATCATACAGAGATCCAGTGGCTGATCATGCACTGTTTACGTGGCTGATCATGCACAGATCGTGTGCCTGATCATGCACTGATCAGGTGACTGATCATGCACTGATGACGTGCCTGATCATAGAATGATCATGTGCCTGATCATGCACTGATGAGGTGACTGATCATGCACTGATCACGTGGCTGATCATACACTGATCATGTGACTGATCATGCACTGATCACGTGCCTGATCATGCACTGATCAGGAGACTGATCATGCAATGATCTCGTGGCTGATCATGCACTGATCACGAAGCTGATCATACAATGATCACGTGCCTGATCATGCACTGATCAGGTGACTGATCATGCACTGATCACGTGGCTGATCATACACTGATCACGTGACGCGCATGCACTGATCACGTGACAGATCATGCACGGATCACGTGGCTATCATGCACTGATCACGTTTCTATCCTGCACTGATCACGTCACTGCGCATGAACAGATCATGTACCTGTCCATGCGCTGTTTCATGGCTTATCTTGCACTGATCACGTGGCTGATCATGCATTGATCACGTGACTGATTATGCACTGATTGCGTAGATGTCATGCACTGATCACATGAGTTCGCATCCCATGATCACGTGACTGATCATGCACTGATCACTTGGCTATCATGCACTAATCACGTGGCTAATCATGCATTGATCATGGGACTGATTATGCACTGATTGCGTAGCTGTCATGCACTGATCACATGAGTTCGCATGCCATGATCTTGTAATGATCATGCACTGATCACGTGGCTGATCATGCACTGATCATTGTGGCAGATCATGCAGTGATCACGTGGTTAATCATACAGTAACCACCTGGCTGATCATGCACTAATCACGTTGCGGATCATGCACTGATCACATGGATGATCATACACTGATACGTCGCTGATCATGAACTGATCACATGACTTAGCATGCAGTGATCTTGTGTGTGAATGGTGCTGATCATGTGACTAATCAAGAATTGATCACGTGGCTATAATGCACTGATCAGGTGACTGCACATGCACTGATCATGTGGATGATCATACACTGATCACTTTACTGATCAGGCCCTGATCACGTGACTGATCATTCACTGATCAGGTGGCTATCATGCACTGATCACGTGACTTGCACATGCACTGTTCACGTAATTGTAGACAATGATCACATGTCTATCATGCCCTGATCACGTGTCTATCATGCACTGAACACGTGACTGCCCATGCACGAATCACGTGACTGCACATTCACTGATCACATAATTGAAGGCAATGATAACGTGGCTGTCATGCTCTGATCACGTGACTGCACATGCACTGTTCACGTAATTGTAGACAATGATCACGTGGCTATCATGCACTGATCACGTGTCTATCATATCACTGATCACGTGACTGCCCATGCACGAATCACGTGACTGCACATTCACTGATCACATAATTGAAGGCAATGATAACGTGGCTGTCATGCACTGATCACGTGACTGATCATGCACTGCTTATGTGACTGAGCATGTGCACTGATCACTTAGCTATCATGCATTGATCACTTGGCTATCATGTACTGAACACGTGGCTGATCATACACTGATCACGTGACTACACATGCACTGATCACGTGGCTGATCATACAGAGATCAAGTGGCTGATCATGCACTTATCACGTAGCTATCATGCACTGATCAAATGGCTATCATGCACTGATCCCGTGGCTGATCATGCACTGATCACGTGACTGATCATGCACTAGTCATGTAGTTATCATGCACTGATCACGTGGCTGATCATAAACTGATCACGTGACTGATCATGCACTGATCACCTGCCTGATCATGCACTGATCACGTGCTTGATCATGCACTGCTCAGGTGACTGATCATGCACTGCTCAGATGACTGATCATGCACTGATCACATGCCTGATCATGCACTGATCACGTGGCTGATCATGCGCTGACCACGAAGCTGATCATACAATGATCAGGTGACTGTGCATGCACTGATTACTTGGCTGACCATGCACTGATCACGAAGCTGATCATGCACTGGTAACCTGGCTATCATACAATGATCATGAGCCTGATCATGCATTCTTCACGTGCCTGATCATGCACTGCTCATGTGGCTGATCATGCTCTGATCACGAAGCTGATAATACACTGATCACGTGACTGAGCATGCACTGATCACATGGCTGATCATGCACTGATCAAGTGGCTGATCATGCGCTGATCATGTAAAACATGCACTAATCACGTTGCTTACCATGCACTGATCACGTGGCTGATCATACACTGACTGCCCATACACTGATCACGTGACAGATCATGCACGGATCACGTGGCTATCATGCACTGATCACGTGACTGCGCATGAACTGATCACGTACCTGTTCATGCAATGTTTTCGTGGCTATCATGCACTGATCACGTGGCTGATCATGCATTGTTCATGTGACTGATTATGCACTCATTACGTAGCTGTCATGCACTGATCACATGACTTCGCATGCCATGATCACGTGACTGATCATGCACTGATCACGTGGCTAATCATACATTGATCATGTAACTAATCATGCACTGATCACGAAGTTGATCATACACTGATCACATGACGGTGCATGCACTGATCACGTGGCTGATCATGCACTGATCATGTGGCAGATCATGCACTAATCACGTGGTTGATCATACACTAACCACGTGGCTGATCATGCACTAATCACGTTGCGGATCTTGCACTGCTCACGTGGCTGATCATACACTGATGACGTCGCTGATCATGCATGGATCACGTGGCTGATCATACACTATCACGTGGCTAATCATGCACTAATCACGTTGCTTATCATGCACTGATCACGTGGCTATCATGCACTGATCACGTGTCTATCATGCACTGAACACGTGGCTGACCATACACTGATCACGTGACACGCCCCGCCACTGATGCATAATCAGGTGACTGCACATTCACTGAACACGTAATTGAAGGCAATGATAACGTGGCTATAATGCACTGATCACGTGGCTGAGCATGCACTGCTCATGTGACTGAGCATGCACTGATCACGTAGATATCATGCACTGATCACTTTCTATCATGCACTGAACACATGGCTGATCATATCTGATCACGTGACTGCACATGCACTGATCACGTGGCCTGATCAGGAACTGAGCCCTGACTGCACATGCAGTGATCACGTGGCTGGTCGTTCACTGATCACGTGTTTATCATACGGTGATCACGTGACTGAGAGGCGCTGATCATGTGACTGTTCCGTCAGTGATCACGTGGCTGATCATGCACTGATATCGTGACTGAGCATGCACTGATCATTTGCCAGGAGCCGGTGAGGCATTCCACTCTGGACAAAGGTCATGAGAAAGGAGGCTCGGCATACGCAAATGCGGGATCGAGCCTCAGGAGTCCACCCGGATATTCTCGAGCATCTCCCCCCCAAAAAAACCAGAGTCTGCATACTTTCTTGCTTTGTGCTCTCACCTCTGATTCCACTGGGGGCTGTCCCCCACCACCATCTCGCTCTCTCTGTCAAAGAGTTAACTTACAGCTCCAATTCATAAAGTTCCTTGTCATTCTTCCCTTGAACTTCCAGCTGAGTCTCCATCTGGAGCGCGGAACCCACCACGCTTACTAATTATGCCTGGGCTCCTAAGCCCCACTCGAGAAGGTGTCTAGGGTGAGGCACCTTCCGCTATTCGAGAGGGCGCCTGCGGCCTACGTATTTGGTGCAAACTTCTTGTCTTGAAGTTTGATTGGTTTCCCGCGTAAACCTAGCTACTCAGTCTCTTTTCTCCACCGAATTTTCCTACTGAGCTATCCTCATACTATTATTCTGGACATCTCTGATGAGCATATAAATAGTCGCCTAGGCCATCTCTCCTTCGAATACCCTGGATCAGCTGGGGCTGGTCCGGCAGGTGGCGCCCGAACAGGGACCTCAGGAGGCAATACTCATAGAGCTGAGCAGACACGAACCACGCAATCAGCAGGCAATAAGCATGGAGCTCAGCAGTGACGAATCATGGTGCTCAACTGGCAATAATCAAGCAGGTGACCAGGCAGGAATCACGCAGCCCAGCTGGCAATTGTCAAGCAGATGAGCCGACAGGAATCACCCAGCTCAGCTGGCAATTGTCAAGCAGATGAGGCGGCAGGAGTCACGCAGCTCAGCTGGCAATTGTCATACAGATGAGGCGGCAGGAGTCACGCAGCTCAGAAGGCCCTGATCACGTGACTCTGCAGGCACTGATCACGTAGCTATCATGCACTGATCACGTGTCTATCATGCATGAACACGTGGCTGATCATACACTGATCACGTGACTGCCCATTCACTAATCACGTGACTGCACATTCACTTATTACGTAATTGAAGGCAGTGATAATGTGGCTGTCATGCACTGATCACGTGGCTGATCATACACTGATCACGTGACCGCACATGCACTGATCACGTGGCTGATCATACAGTGATCACGAGGCTGATCATGCACTGATTACGTGGCTGATCATGCACTGATCATGTAGCTATCATGCACTGATCACATGGCTATCATGCGCTGATCCATGGCTGATCATGCACTGATCTCGAGACTGATCATGCACTGGTCACGTGGCTATCATGCACTGATGACCTGGCTGATCATACACTGATCAAGTGACTGATCATGCACTGATCACTTGCCTGATCAGGCACTCATAACGTGACTGATCATGCACTGTTCACGTGGCTATCATGCACAGCTCACGTGACTGTTCATGCACTAGTCACGTGGCTATCATGCACTGATTACTTGCCTGATCATGCACTTATCACGTGACTGATCATGCACTGATCACGTGGCTATCATGCACTGATCACCTGGCTGATCATACACTCATCACGTGACTGATCATGCACTGACCACTGACTGCACATGCACTGCTCACGTAATTGTAGGCAATGATCACGTGGCTATCATGCACTGATCACGTGGCTGATCATGCACTGCTCATGTGACTGAGCATGCACTGATCACTTAGCTATCATGCATTGACCACTTGGTTATCATGCACTGAACACGTGGCTGATCAAACACTGATCACGTGACTGCACATGCACTGATCACGTGCCTGATCATACAGAGATCAAGTGGCTGATCATGCACTGATTACGTGGCTGATCATGCACAGATCAAGTAGCTTTCATGCACTGATCACATGGCTATCATGCACTGATCACATGGCTGATCATGAACTTATCACGTGACTAATCATGCACTAGTCATGTGGTTATCATGCACTGATCACGTGGCTGGTCATACACTGATCACGTGACTGATCATGCACTGATCACGTGCTTGATCATGCACTAATCACGAAGCTGATCATACAATGATCATGTGACTGTTCATGCACTGATCACTTGGCTGATCATGCACTGATCACGTGGCTGATCATTCACTGAAAACCTGGCTATCATACACTGATCATGTGCCTGATCATGCACTCCTCACGTGCCTGATCATGCACTGATCACGTGGCTGATCATGCACTCATCAAGTGCTGATCATGCGCAGATCACGTGGCTAATCAAGCACTAATCACTTTGCTTACCATGTACTAATCAGGTGGCTATCATGCACTGATCACGTGACAGATCATGCACTAATCACGTGAGTTATGCACTGAACACGTTGCTATCATGCACTGATCACGTGACTGATCATGCAATGTTCACGTGTCTATCATGCACTGATCACGTGATGCGCATGAACTGAACACGCACCTGTTCATGCACTGTTTAAGTGGCTATCATGCACTGATCACGTGGCTGATCATGCATTGATCATGTGACTGATTGTGCACTGATTGCGTAGCTGTCATGCACTGGTCACAATGACTGCGCATGCCATGATCACCTGACTGATCATGCACTGATCACGTTGCGTATCATGCACTGATCACATTACTGCGCATGAACTGATCACGTGGATATTATACACTGATCAAGTGAGAAATCATGCACTAATCACGTGACTGATCTTGCACTGATACGTGGCTATCATGCCCTGATCACGTTACTGATCATGTACTAGTCACATGGCTATCATGCCTGATCACGTGGCTGATCATGACGCTGATCACGTGACTGATCATGCACTGATCACGTACCTGATCATGCACTGATCACGTGATTTAGCATGCAGTGATCTCGTGTCTGATTGGCGCGGATCATGTGACTAATCAAGAACTGATCACGTGGCTATAATGCACTGATCACGTGACTGCGCATGCACTGATAATGTGGATGATCATACACTGATCACGTCACTGATCACGCACTGATCACGTGACTGATCATTCTCTGATCACGTGGCTATCATGTACTGATCACGTGGCTGGTCATGCACTGCTCATGTGACTGAGCATGCACTGATCACTTAGCTATCAAGCATTGATCACTTGGCTGTCATGCACTGAACACGTGGCTGATCATACACTGATCATGTGACTGCACATGCACTGATCACGAGGCTGATCATACAGAGATCCAGTGGCTGATCATGCACTGTTTCGTGGCTGATCATGCACAGATCGTGTGCCTGATCATGCACTGATCAGGTGACTGATCATGCACTGATGACGTGCCTGATCATAGAATGATCATGTGCCTGATCATGCACTGATGAGGTGACTGATCATGCACTGATCACGTGGCTGATCATACACTGATCATGTGACTGATCATGCACTGATCACGTGCCTGACATGCACTGATCAGGAGACTGATCATGCAATGATCTCGTGCTGATCATGCACTGATCACGAAGCTGATCATACAATGATCACGTGCCTGATCATGCACTGATCAGGTGACTGATCATGCACTGATCACGTGGCTGATCATACACTGATCACGTGACTGCGCATGCACTGACACGTGACAGATCATGCACGGATCACGTGGCTATCATGCACTGATCACGTTTCTATCCTGCACTGATCACGTCACTGCGCATGAAACAGATCATGTACCTTTCCATGCTCTGTTTTCATGGCTATCGTGCACTGATCACGTGGCTGATCATGCATTGATCACGTGACTGATTATGCACTGATTGCGTAGCTGTCATGCACTGATCACATGAGTTCGCATCCCATGATCACGGACTGATCATCGCACTGATCACTTGGCTATCATGCACTAATCACGTGGCTAATCAGCATTGATTCACGTGATGATTATGCACTGATTGCGTAGCTGTCATGCACTGATCACATGAGTTCGCATGCCATGATCTTGTAACTGATCATGCATGATACGTGGCTGATCATGCACTGATCATGTGGCAGATCATGAGTGATCACGTGTTAATCATACACTAACCACCTGGCTGATCATGCACTAATCCTTGCGGATCATGCACTGATCACATGGATGATCATACACTGACACGTGGCTACATCACTGATCACATTGGCTGTCATACACTGATTCACGTGCCTGTCATGCAGAGATTACATGACTGACAATGCACTGATCACGTGACTGATCATGCAATGATCATGTACTACCATGTAACTGGTCACGTTTCTGATCAACCACCCATCACGTGTTGATCATGAACTGATCACGTGGCGATCATGGC
>NW_020190308.1:0-54110 GCF_002263795.3 Bos taurus
TCATGCACTGATCACGTGGCTATCATGCACTATCACGTGGCTGATCATGCAATGATCACCGTAGCTACCATGTACTGGTCATGTGGACTGATCATGCACTGATCACGTAATTGATCATGCACTGATCACGTGGCTGATCATGCACTGATCACGTGACGATCATGCACTGATCACGTGGCTATCATGCACTGCTCCAGTGGCTGATCATCAAATATCACGCAGCTACCATGTACTGGTCACATGACTGATCATGCACTGATCACGTAATTGATCATGCACTGATCACCTGGCTTATCATGCATTGATCATGTGACTGATCATGTCGATCATGTTTGGTTTCATACACTGATCATGTGCCTCTGGAGGCAATGAACAAAGAGCTGAGTAGGCAGGAATCAGTGAGCAGGCAATAATCATGGAACTCAGCTCTGAGAAATCATGCTGCTCAGCTGGCAATAATCAAGTAGATGAGCAGGCAGAATTACGCAGCACCGGTGCAATTGTCAAGGAGATGACAGGCAGGAATCGTGCAGCTCAGCTGGCAATTGTCAAGCAGATGAGCAGACAGTAATCACGCAGCTCAGCAGGCCCTGATCACGTGACGGAGCATGCACTGTTCACGTGGCTGATCACATACCATACGTGACTGATCATGCACTGATCACGTGGCCTCATGCACTGATCACGTGATGCACATGCACTGACACGTATTGTATGCACTCATCACGTGGCTATCATGCACAGATGACGTGGCTGATCATGCACTGATCATGTGACTGATCATCACTGATCACGTAGCATCTGCACTGATCACTTGGCTGATCATACACTCATCATGGGATTGATCGTGCACTGATCACGGCGCTATCATGCATTGATTACATGACTCCACATGCACTGATCACGTGGATGATCATACACTCATCACGTGACTGATCGTGCACTGATCACGTCGCTATCATGCATTGATTACATGACTCCACATGCACTGATCACGGTGATCTACATCATCACGGACTATCTGCACTGATCCCCATCATTGATTACATGACTCACATGCACTGATCACGTGGATGATCAATACACTGATCAGTGACTGATCATGCACTGATCACGTGACTGATCATGCACTGATCATTTGGCTATCATGCACTGATTACTTGGCTGATCATACCCTGATAATGTGACTGATAATGCACTGATCATCTGGCTATCATGCACTCATTACCTGGCTATCGTGCACTGATCACGTGGTTGATCATACACTGATCACAAGACTGATCATGCACTGATCACGTCTATATCATGCACTGATCACATGACTGCCCATGCACTGAACACGTGGATGATCATACACTGATCATGTGACAGATCATGCAGTGATCACGTGGCTATCATGCACTGCTCACGTGGCTGATCATGCAATGATCACGTAGCTACCATGTACTGGTCACGTGAGTGATCATGCACTGATCACGTAATTGATCATGCACTGATCAGGTGACTTATCATGCACTGTTCACGTGACTGATCATGCACTGATCACGTGACTGATCATGCATGATCTCGTGGCTATCATGCACGGGCTCACGTGGCTGATCATGCATATCACGTTAATTGATCATGCACTGATCATGCGGCTGATCATGCACTGATCACGTGGCTGATCATACACTGATCACGGTGACTGATAATGCAGTGATCACGTGTCTATCATGCAGTGCTCACGTGCTGATCCTGCATGTTCACGTAGCTAACATGTACTAGTCACGTGACTGATCATGCAATGGTAATGTAATTGACCAGCACTAATCACAGTAACTGATCATGCACTGATCACGTGACTGATCATGCACTGCTCACGTGGCTATCATGCACTGGCTAACGTGGCTGATCATACAATGATCACATAGGCTACCATGTACTGGTCACGTGACTGATCATGCACTGATCACGTAATTGATCATGCACTGATCACGTGGCTTGATCATACACTGATCACGTGGCTATCATGCACTGCTTACGGGCTGATCATAACAATGATCACATAGCTACCATGTAGTGGTCAGGTGACTGATGCATGCAATGGTAACATAATGATCATGCACTGATCACGTGACTGATCATGCACTGATCACGTGGCTGAACATACTCTGCTCACCTAACTGATCATGCACACATCACATGGGTATCATGCACTGCTCACGTGGCTGGTCATGCAATGATCACATGGGCTACCATGTACTGGTCACGTGACTGATCATGAATGGTAACGTAATTGATCATGCACTGATCACGTGACTGATGCATGCACTGATCACGTGGCTGAACATACTCTGCTCAACCTAACTGATCATGCACACATCACATGGGTATCATGCACTGGCTCACGTGGCTGGTCATGCAATGATCACATAAGCTACCATGTATGGTCACGTGGACTGATCATGCAATGGTAACATAATTGATCATGCACTGATCACGTGACTGATCATGCACTGAATCACGTGGCTGAATATACTCTGCTCACCTAACTGATCATGCACACATCACATGGGTACATGCACTGCTTCACATGGCTGGTCATGCAATGATCACTTAACTACCATATACTGGTATGTGACTGATCATGCACAGATCACGTAAATGATCATGCACTGTTCACCGTGACTGATCAAGCACTGATCACGTGGCTATATGCTCTGCTCACGTGGCTGATCATGCAATGATGACACGTAGCAACCATGTACTGTTTCACGTGGCTGATCATGCACTGATCACTTGGCTCGTCATACACTGATCACGTGCCTGGTCTATGCACAGATTACGTGACTGATCATGCACTGATCACTTGACTGATCATGCAATGATCACGTGGCTATAATGCACTGATCACGTGCTGATCATACCACTGTTCACGTGCCTGGTCATGCACAGATCACGTGAATAATCATGAACTGATCACGTGGCTATATTCACTGATCACGTGGATATCATGCACTGATTTCGTGCCTGTCATGCACAGATCACTGACTAATCATGAACTGATCACGTAGGTATCATGCACTGATCACGTGGCTGATCATACACTGTTCACGTTACTGCTCATGCACTGATCAGGTGGCTATCATGCACTGGTAACTTGGCTAGTCATACACTGATCACGTGCCTGGTCATGCACAGATCACGTGACTGTGCATGCACTGTTTCACGTGGCTGATCATACACTGAACAAGTGATTGATTATGCACTGATCACTTGGATATCATGCAATGATCACGTGCCTGATCATACACTGTTCATGTGTCTGACCATGCACTGATCACGTGGCTGGTCATACACTGCTCACGTAACTGATCATGCACTGATCATGTGGCTGATCATACTCTGTTCACGTTACTGATCATGCACTGATCACGTGGCTGATCATACACTGATCACGTGACTGATAATGCAGTGATCACGTGTCTATCATGCAGTGCTCACGTGGCTGATCCTGCAATGTTCACGTAGCTAACATGTACTAGTCACGTGACTGATCATGCAATGGTAATGTAATTGACCATGCACTAATCACGTAACTGATCATGCACTGATCACGTGACTGATCATGCACTGCTCCACGTGGCTATCATGCACTGCTAACGTGGCTGATCATACAATGATCACATAGCTACCATGTACTGGTCACGTGACTGATCATGCACTGATCACGTAATTGATCATGCACTGATCACGTGGCTGATCATACACTGATCACGTGGCTATCATGCACTGCTTACGTGGCTGATCATACAATGATCACATAGCTACCATGTACTGGTCACGTGACTGATCATGCAATGGTAACGTAATTGATCATGCACTGATCACGTGACTGATCATGCACTGATCACGTGGCTGAACATACTCTGCTCACCTAACTGATCATGCACACATCACATGGGTATCATGCACTGCTCACGTGGCTGGTCATGCAATGATCACATAGCTACCATGTACTGGTCACGTGACTGATCATGCAATGGTAACGTAATTGATCATGCACTGATCACGTGACTGATCATGCACTGATCACGTGGCTGAACATACTCTGCTCACCTAACTGATCATGCACACATCACATGGGTATCATGCACTGCTCACGTGGCTGGTCATGCAATGATCACATAGCTACCATGTACTGGTCACGTGACTGATCATGCAATGGTAACATAATTGATCATGCACTGATCACGTGACTGATCATGCACTGATCACGTGGCTGAACATACTCTGCTCACCTAACTGATCATGCACACATCACATGGGTATCATGCACTGCTCACATGGCTGGTCATGCAATGATCACTTAGCTACCATATACTGGTCATGTGACTGATCATGCACAGATCACGTAAATGATCATGCACTGTTCACGTGACTGATCAAGCACTGATCACGTGGCTATCATGCTCTGCTCACGTGGCTGATCATGCAATGATCACGTAGCAACCATGTACTGTTCACGTGGCTGATCATGCACTGATCACTTGGCTGGTCATACACTGATCACGTGCCTGGTCATGCACAGATTACGTGACTGATCATGCACTGATCACTTGACTGATCATGCAATGATCACGTGGCTATAATGCACTGATCACGTGGCTGATCATACACTGTTCACCGTGCCTGGTCATGCACAGATCACGTGAATAATCATGAACTGATCACGTGGCTATAATTCACTGATCACGTGGATATCATGCACTGATTACGTGCCTGTCATGCACAGATCACGTGACTAATCATGAACTGATCACGTAGGTATCATGCACTGATCACGTGGCTGATCATACACTGTTCACGTTACTGCTCATGCACTGATCAGGTGGCTATCATGCACTGGTAACTTGGCTAGTCATACACTGATCACGTGCCTGGTCATGCACAGATCACGTGACTGTGCATGCACTGTTCACGTGGCTGATCATACACTGAACACGTGATTGATTATGCACTGATCACTTGGATATCATGCAATGATCACGTGCCTGATCATACACTGTTCATGTGTCTGACCATGCACTGATCACGTGGCTGGTCATACACTGCTCACGTAACTGATCATGCACTGATCATGTGGCTGATCATACTCTGTTCACGTTACTGATCATGCACTGATCAGGTGGCTATCATGCACTGGTAACTTGGCTGGTCATACACTGATCATGTGCCTGGTCATGCACAGATTACGTGACTGATCATGCACTGATCACGTGACTGATCATGCACTGATCATGAGGCAATCATGCACTACTCACGTGGCTGATCATGCAATGATCATGTAGCTACCAGGTACCGGTCACGTGACTCATCATACATCCATCAGGTGACTGTTCATGCACTGATCACGTGGCTATCATGCACTGTTCCCGTGGCCGATCATACACTGACCACCTGCCTGGTCATGCACAGATCACGTGACTAATCATGAAATGATCAGGTAGCTATCATGCACTGATCACGTGGCTATCATGCACTGATCACGTGGCTATCATGCACAGATCACGTGGCTGATCATGCAATGATCACGTAGTTACCATGTACTGGTCACGTGACTGATCATGCACTGATCACGTAATTGATCATGCACTGATCACGTGACTGATCATGCACTGATCACGAGACTGATCATGCACTGATCACGTGCCTATCATGCACTGCTCCCGTGGCTGATCGTGCAATGATCACGCAGCTACCATGTACTGGTCACATGACTGATCATGCACTGATCACGTAATTGATCATGCACTGATCACCTGGCTTATCGTGCATTGATCATGTGACTGATCCTGTGCTGATCATGTTTGGTGTCATACACTGATCATGTGCCTCTGGAGGCAATGAACAAAGAGCTGAGTAGGCAGGAATCAGTGAGCAGGCAATAATCGTGGAATTCAGCTCTGAGAAATCATGCTGCTCAGCTGGCAATAATCAAGTAGATGAGCAGGCAGGAATTACGCAGCACAGGTGGCAATTGTCAAGGAGATGAGCAGACAGTAATCACGCAGCTCAGCAGGCCCTGATCACGTGACTGAGCATGCAGTGTCCACGTGGCTGATCACACACCTATCACGTGACTATTCATGCACTGATCACGTGGCTCTCATGCACTGATCACGTGATTGCACATGCAATGATCACGTAATTGTATGCACTGATCACGTGGCTATCATGCACTGATGACGTGGCTGATCATGCACTGATCATGTGACTGATCATGCACTGATCACGTAGCTATCTTGCACTGGTCACTTGGCTGATCATGACCTCTTCACGGGACTGATCGTGCACTGATCACGGAGCTATCATTCATTGATTACATGACTTCACATGCACTGATCACGTGGATCATCATACACTGATCACGTGACTGAACTTGCACTCATCACGTGACTCACCAAGCACTGATCACGTGACTGATCATGCACTGATCAGTTGGCTATCATTCACTGATTACTTGGCTGATCATGCAATGGTCACATAGCTACCATGTACTGGTCACGTGAGTGATCATGCAATGATCACGTAATTGATCATGCACTGATCACGTGGCTATCATTCACTGATCACGTGACTGATCATGCACTGATCACGTGGCTATCATGCACTGCTCATGTGGCTGATCATGCAATGATCACACAGCTACCATGTACTGGTCACATGACTGATCATGCACTGATCACGTAATTGATCATGCACTGATCACCTGGCTTATCATGCATTGATCATGTGACTGATCATACACTGATCACGTGACTGATCATGCACTGATCATGTAATTGATCATGCACTGATCACGTGGCTGATCATGCACTGATCACGTGGCTGATCATACACTGATCACGTGACTGATCATGCACTGATCACTTGACTGATCATGCACTGATCACGTGGCTATCATGCACTGATTACTTGGCTGGTCATGCACAGATCACGTGACTAATCATGAACTGATCACGTAGCTATCATGCACTGATCACCTGGCTGATCATGCACTGTTACCGTGACTGAGCATGGACTGATCACATGACTATCATGTAATGATCACTTGACTTAATGGCGCTGATCATGTGTCTGATCATGCGCTGATCATGTCTGCTATCATACACTGATCATGTGCCTCTGGAGGCAATAAACAAAGAGCTGAGTAGGCACGAATCAAACAGTCAGCAGGCAATAATCATGGAACTCAGCTGTGAGGAATCATGCTGCTCAGCTGGCAATAATCAAGCAGCTGAGCAGGCAGGAATTACGCAGCACAGCTGGCAATTGTCAAGCAGATGACAGGCAGGAATCGTGCAGCTCAGCTGGCAATGGTCAAGCAGATGAGCAGACAGTAATCACGCAGCTCAGCAGGCCCTGATCACGTGACTGAGCATGCACTTGTCTCGTGGCTGATCATACACTGATCACGTGATTGATCATGCACTGATCACATGGATATCATGCACTGATCACGTGGCTGATCATACATGTTCACGTGTCTGACCATGCACTGATCACGTGGCTGATCGTACACTACTCATGCAGCTATCATGCTCTGATCACGTGGCTATCATGCACTGATCACGTGGCTGAACATACTCTGCTCACCTAACTGATCATGCACACATCACATGGGTATCATGCACTGCTCACGTGGCTGGTCATGCAATGATCACTTAGCTACCATATACTGGTCATGTGACTGATCATGCACAGATCACGTAAATGATCATGCACTGTTCACGTGACTGATCAAGCACTGATCACGTGGCTATCATGCTCTGCTCACGTGGCTGATCATGCAATGATCACATAGCAACCATGTACTGTTCACGTGGCTGATCATGCACTGATCACTTGGCTGGTCATACACTGATCACGTGCCTGGTCATGCACAGATTACGTGACTGATCATGCACTGATCACTTGACTGATCATGCAATGATCACGTGGCTATAATGCACTGATCACGTGGCTGATCATACACTGTTCACGTGCCTGGTCATGCACAGATCACGTGAATAATCATGAACTGATCACGTGGCTATAATTCACTGATCACGTGGATATCATGCACTGATTACGTGCCTGTCATGCACAGATCACGTGACTAATCATGAGCTGATCACGTAGGTATCATGCACTGATCACGTGGCTGATCATACACTGATCACGTGACTGATAATGCAGTGATCACGTGTCTATCATGCAGTGCTCACGTGGCTGATCCTGCAATGTTCACGTAGCTAACGTGTACTAGTCACGTGACTGATCATGCAATGGTAATGTAATTGACCATGCACTAATCACGTAACTGATCATGCACTGATCACGTGACTGATCATGCACTGCTCACGTGGCTATCATGCACTGCTAACGTGGCTGATCATACAATGATCACATAGCTACCATGTACTGGTCACGTGACTGATCATGCACTGATCACGTAATTGATCATGCACTGATCACGTGGCTGATCATACACTGATCACGTGGCTATCATGCACTGCTTACGTGGCTGATCATACAATGATCACATAGCTACCATGTACTGGTCACGTGACTGATCATGCAATGGTAACGTAATTGATCATGCACTGATCACGTGACTGATCATGCACTGATCACGTGGCTGAACATACTCTGCTCACCTAACTGATCATGCACACATCACATGGGTATCATGCACTGCTCACGTGGCTGGTCATGCAATGATCACATAGCTACCATGTACTGGTCACGTGACTGATCATGCAATGGTAACGTAATTGATCATGCACTGATCACGTGACTGATCATGCACTGATCACGTGGCTGAACATACTCTGCTCACCTAACTGATCATGCACACATCACATGGGTATCATGCACTGCTCACGTGGCTGGTCATGCAATGATCACATAGCTACCATGTACTGGTCACGTGACTGATCATGCAATGGTAACATAATTGATCATGCACTGATCACGTGACTGATCATGCACTGATCACGTGGCTGAACATACTCTGCTCACCTAACTGATCATGCACACATCACATGGGTATCATGCACTGCTCACATGGCTGGTCATGCAATGATCACTTAACTACCATATACTGGTCATGTGACTGATCATGCACAGATCACGTAAATGATCATGCACTGTTCACGTGACTGATCAAGCACTGATCACGTGGCTATCATGCTCTGCTCACGTGGCTGATCATGCAATGATCACGTAGCAACCATGTACTGTTCACGTGGCTGATCATGCACTGATCACTTGGCTGGTCATACACTGATCACGTGCCTGGTCATGCACAGATTACGTGACTGATCATGCACTGATCACTTGACTGATCATGCAATGATCACGTGGCTATAATGCACTGATCACGTGGCTGATCATACACTGTTCACGTGCCTGGTCATGCACAGATCACGTGAATAATCATGAACTGATCACGTGGCTATAATTCACTGATCACGTGGATATCATGCACTGATTACGTGCCTGTCATGCACAGATCACGTGACTAATCATGAACTGATCACGTAGGTATCATGCACTGATCACGTGGCTGATCATACACTGTTCACGTTACTGCTCATGCACTGATCAGGTGGCTATCATGCACTGGTAACTTGGCTAGTCATACACTGATCACGTGCCTGGTCATGCACAGATCACGTGACTGTGCATGCACTGTTCACGTGGCTGATCATACACTGAACACGTGATTGATTATGCACTGATCACTTGGATATCATGCAATGATCACGTGCCTGATCATACACTGTTCATGTGTCTGACCATGCACTGATCACGTGGCTGGTCATACACTGCTCACGTAACTGATCATGCACTGATCATGTGGCTGATCATACTCTGTTCACGTTACTGATCATGCACTGATCACGTGGCTGATCATACACTGATCACGTGACTGATAATGCAGTGATCACGTGTCTATCATGCAGTGCTCACGTGGCTGATCCTGCAATGTTCACGTAGCTAACATGTACTAGTCACGTGACTGATCATGCAATGGTAATGTAATTGACCATGCACTAATCACGTAACTGATCATGCACTGATCACGTGACTGATCATGCACTGCTCACGTGGCTATCATGCACTGCTAATGTGGCTGATCATACAATGATCACATAGCTACCATGTACTGGTCACGTGACTGATCATGCACTGATCACGTAATTGATCATGCACTGATCACGTGGCTGATCATACACTGATCACGTGGCTATCATGCACTGCTTACGTGGCTGATCATACAATGATCACATAGCTACCATGTACTGGTCACGTGACTGATCATGCAATGGTAACGTAATTGATCATGCACTGATCACGTGACTGATCATGCCCTGATCACGTGACTGATCATGCACTGATCACGTGGATATCATGCACTGATCACGTGGCTATCATGCACTGATCACGTGGCTGATCATGCAATGATCACGTAGCTACCATGTACTGGTCATGTGACTGATCATGCACTGATCACGTAATTGATCATGCACTGATCACGTGGCTGATCATGCACTGATCACGTGACTGATCATGCACTGATCACGTGGCTATCATGCACTGCTCCAGTGGCTGATCATGCAATGATCACGCAGCTACCATGTACTGGTCACATGACTGATCATGCACTGATCACGTAATTGATCATGCACTGATCACCTGGCTTATCATGCATTGATCATGTGACTGATCATGTGCTGATCATGTTTGGTTTCATACACTGATCATGTGCCTCTGGAGGCAATGAACAAAGAGCTGAGTAGGCAGGAATCAGTGAGCAGGCAATAATCATGGAACTCAGCTCTGAGAAATCATGCTGCTCAGCTGGCAATAATCAAGTAGATGAGCAGGCAGGAATTACGCAGCACCGGTGGCAATTGTCAAGGAGATGACAGGCAGGAATCGTGCAGCTCAGCTGGCAATTGTCAAGCAGATGAGCAGACAGTAATCACGCAGCTCAGCAGGCCCTGATCACGTGACGGAGCATGCACTGTTCACGTGGCTGATCACATACCTATCACGTGACTGATCATGCACTGATCACGTGGCTCTCATGCACTGATCACGTGATTGCACATGCACTGATCACGTAATTGTATGCACTCATCACGTGGCTATCATGCACAGATGACGTGGCTGATCATGCACTGATCATGTGACTGATCATGCACTGATCACGTAGCTATCTTGCACTGATCACTTGGCTGATCATACACTCATCATGGGATTGATCGTGCACTGATCACGGCGCTATCATGCATTGATTACATGACTCCACATGCACTGATCACGTGGATGATCATACACTCATCACGGGACTGATCGTGCACTGATCACGGCGCTATCATGCATTGATTACATGACTCCACATGCACTGATCACGTGGATGATCATACACTCATCACGGGACTGATCGTGCACTGATCACGGCGCTATCATGCATTGATTACATGACTTCACATGCACTGATCACTTGGCTGATCATACACTCATCACGGGACTGATCGTGCACTGATCACGGCGCTATCATGCATTGATTACATGACTCCACATGCACTGATCACGTGGATGATCATACACTGATCACGTGACTGATCATGCACTGATCACGTGACTGATCATGCACTGATCATTTGGCTATCATGCACTGATTACTTGGCTGATCATACCCTGATAATGTGACTGATAATGCACTGATCATCTGGCTATCATGCACTCATTACCTGGCTATCGTGCACTGATCACGTGGTTGATCATACACTGATCACAAGACTGATCATGCACTGATCACGTCTATATCATGCACTGATCACATGACTGCCCATGCACTGAACACGTGGATGATCATACACTGATCATGTGACAGATCATGCAGTGATCACGTGGCTATCATGCACTGCTCACGTGGCTGATCATGCAATGATCACGTAGCTACCATGTACTGGTCACGTGAGTGATCATGCACTGATCACGTAATTGATCATGCACTGATCAGGTGACTTATCATGCACTGTTCACGTGACTGATCATGCACTGATCACGTGACTGATCATGCACTGATCTCGTGGCTATCATGCACGGCTCACGTGGCTGATCATGCAATGATCACGTAATTGATCATGCACTGATCATGCGGCTGATCATGCACTGATCACGTGGCTGATCATACACTGATCACGTGACTGATAATGCAGTGATCACGTGTCTATCATGCAGTGCTCACGTGGCTGATCCTGCAATGTTCACGTAGCTAACATGTACTAGTCACGTGACTGATCATGCAATGGTAATGTAATTGACCATGCACTAATCACGTAACTGATCATGCACTGATCACGTGACTGATCATGCACTGCTCACGTGGCTATCATGCACTGCTAACGTGGCTGATCATACAATGATCACATAGCTACCATGTACTGGTCACGTGACTGATCATGCACTGATCACGTAATTGATCATGCACTGATCACGTGGCTGATCATACACTGATCACGTGGCTATCATGCACTGCTTACGTGGCTGATCATACAATGATCACATAGCTACCATGTACTGGTCACGTGACTGATCATGCAATGGTAACGTAATTGATCATGCACTGATCACGTGACTGATCATGCACTGATCACGTGGCTGAACATACTCTGCTCACCTAACTGATCATGCACACATCACATGGGTATCATGCACTGCTCACGTGGCTGGTCATGCAATGATCACATGGCTACCATGTACTGGTCACGTGACTGATCATGAAATGGTAACGTAATTGATCATGCACTGATCACGTGACTGATCATGCACTGATCACGTGGCTGAACATACTCTGCTCACCTAACTGATCATGCACACATCACATGGGTATCATGCACTGCTCACGTGGCTGGTCATGCAATGATCACATAGCTACCATGTACTGGTCACGTGACTGATCATGCAATGGTAACATAATTGATCATGCACTGATCACGTGACTGATCATGCACTGATCACGTGGCTGAATATACTCTGCTCACCTAACTGATCATGCACACATCACATGGGTATCATGCACTGCTCACATGGCTGGTCATGCAATGATCACTTAACTACCATATACTGGTCATGTGACTGATCATGCACAGATCACGTAAATGATCATGCACTGTTCACGTGACTGATCAAGCACTGATCACGTGGCTATCATGCTCTGCTCACGTGGCTGATCATGCAATGATCACGTAGCAACCATGTACTGTTCACGTGGCTGATCATGCACTGATCACTTGGCTGGTCATACACTGATCACGTGCCTGGTCATGCACAGATTACGTGACTGATCATGCACTGATCACTTGACTGATCATGCAATGATCACGTGGCTATAATGCACTGATCACGTGGCTGATCATACACTGTTCACGTGCCTGGTCATGCACAGATCACGTGAATAATCATGAACTGATCACGTGGCTATAATTCACTGATCACGTGGATATCATGCACTGATTTCGTGCCTGTCATGCACAGATCACGTGACTAATCATGAACTGATCACGTAGGTATCATGCACTGATCACGTGGCTGATCATACACTGTTCACGTTACTGCTCATGCACTGATCAGGTGGCTATCATGCACTGGTAACTTGGCTAGTCATACACTGATCACGTGCCTGGTCATGCACAGATCACGTGACTGTGCATGCACTGTTCACGTGGCTGATCATACACTGAACACGTGATTGATTATGCACTGATCACTTGGATATCATGCAATGATCACGTGCCTGATCATACACTGTTCATGTGTCTGACCATGCACTGATCACGTGGCTGGTCATACACTGCTCACGTAACTGATCATGCACTGATCATGTGGCTGATCATACTCTGTTCACGTTACTGATCATGCACTGATCACGTGGCTGATCATACACTGATCACGTGACTGATAATGCAGTGATCACGTGTCTATCATGCAGTGCTCACGTGGCTGATCCTGCAATGTTCACGTAGCTAACATGTACTAGTCACGTGACTGATCATGCAATGGTAATGTAATTGACCATGCACTAATCACGTAACTGATCATGCACTGATCACGTGACTGATCATGCACTGCTCACGTGGCTATCATGCACTGCTAACGTGGCTGATCATACAATGATCACATAGCTACCATGTACTGGTCACGTGACTGATCATGCACTGATCACGTAATTGATCATGCACTGATCACGTGGCTGATCATACACTGATCACGTGGCTATCATGCACTGCTTACGTGGCTGATCATACAATGATCACATAGCTACCATGTACTGGTCACGTGACTGATCATGCAATGGTAACGTAATTGATCATGCACTGATCACGTGACTGATCATGCACTGATCACGTGGCTGAACATACTCTGCTCACCTAACTGATCATGCACACATCACATGGGTATCATGCACTGCTCACGTGGCTGGTCATGCAATGATCACATAGCTACCATGTACTGGTCACGTGACTGATCATGCAATGGTAACATAATTGATCATGCACTGATCACGTGACTGATCATGCACTGATCACGTGGCTGAACATACTCTGCTCACCTAACTGATCATGCACACATCACATGGGTATCATGCACTGCTCACATGGCTGGTCATGCAATGATCACTTAGCTACCATATACTGGTCATGTGACTGATCATGCACAGATCACGTAAATGATCATGCACTGTTCACGTGACTGATCAAGCACTGATCACGTGGCTATCATGCTCTGCTCACGTGGCTGATCATGCAATGATCACGTAGCAACCATGTACTGTTCACGTGGCTGATCATGCACTGATCACTTGGCTGGTCATACACTGATCACGTGCCTGGTCATGCACAGATTACGTGACTGATCATGCACTGATCACTTGACTGATCATGCAATGATCACGTGGCTATAATGCACTGATCACGTGGCTGATCATACACTGTTCACGTGCCTGGTCATGCACAGATCACGTGAATAATCATGAACTGATCACGTGGCTATAATTCACTGATCACGTGGATATCATGCACTGATTACGTGCCTGTCATGCACAGATCACGTGACTAATCATGAACTGATCACGTAGGTATCATGCACTGATCACGTGGCTGATCATACACTGTTCACGTTACTGCTCATGCACTGATCAGGTGGCTATCATGCACTGGTAACTTGGCTAGTCATACACTGATCACGTGCCTGGTCATGCACAGATCACGTGACTGTGCATGCACTGTTCACGTGGCTGATCATACACTGAACACGTGATTGATTATGCACTGATCACTTGGATATCATGCAATGATCACGTGCCTGATCATACACTGTTCATGTGTCTGACCATGCACTGATCATGTGGCTGATCATACTCTGTTCACGTTACTGATCATGCACTGATCACGTGGCTGATCATACACTGATCACGTGACTGATAATGCAGTGATCACGTGTCTATCATGCAGTGCTCACGTGGCTGATCCTGCAATGTTCACGTAGCTAACATGTACTAGTCACGTGACTGATCATGCAATGGTAATGTAATTGACCATGCACTAATCACGTAACTGATCATGCACTGATCACGTGACTGATCATTCACTGCTCACGTGGCTATCATGCACTGCTAACGTGGCTGATCATACAATGATCACATAGCTACCATGTACTGGTCACGTGACTGATCATGCACTGATCACGTAATTGATCATGCACTGATCACGTGGCTGATCATACACTGATCACGTGGCTATCATGCACTGCTTACGTGGCTGATCATACAATGATCACATAGCTACCATGTACTGGTCACGTGACTGATCATGCAATGGTAACGTAATTGATCATGCACTGATCACGTGACTGATCATGCACTGATCACGTGGCTGAACATACTCTGCTCACCTAACTGATCATGCACACATCACATGGGTATCATGCACTGCTCACGTGGCTGGTCATGCAATGATCACATAGCTACCATGTACTGGTCACGTGACTGATCATGCAATGGTAACGTAATTGATCATGCACTGATCACGTGACTGATCATGCACTGATCACGTGGCTGAACATACTCTGCTCACCTAACTGATCATGCACACATCACATGGGTATCATGCACTGCTCACGTGGCTGGTCATGCAATGATCACATAGCTACCATGTACTGGTCACGTGACTGATCATGCAATGGTAACATAATTGATCATGCACTGATCACGTGACTGATCATGCACTGATCACGTGGCTGAACATACTCTGCTCACCTAACTGATCATGCACACATCACATGGGTATCATGCACTGCTCACGTGGCTGGTCATGCAATGATCACTTAGCTACCATATACTGGTCATGTGACTGATCATGCACAGATCACGTAAATGATCATGCACTGTTCACGTGACTGATCAAGCACTGATCACGTGGCTATCATGCTCTGCTCACGTGGCTGATCATGCAATGATCACGTAGCAACCATGTACTGTTCACGTGGCTGATCATGCACTGATCACTTGGCTGGTCATACACTGATCACGTGCCTGGTCATGCACAGATTACGTGACTGATCATGCACTGATCACTTGACTGATCATGCAATGATCACGTGGCTATAATGCACTGATCACGTGGCTGATCATACACTGTTCACGTGCCTGGTCATGCACAGATCACGTGAATAATCATGAACTGATCACGTGGCTATAATTCACTGATCACGTGGATATCATGCACTGATTACGTGCCTGTCATGCACAGATCACGTGACTAATCATGAACTGATCACGTAGGTATCATGCACTGATCACGTGGCTGATCATACACTGTTCACGTTACTGCTCATGCACTGATCAGGTGGCTATCATGCACTGGTAACTTGGCTAGTCATACACTGATCACGTGCCTGGTCATGCACAGATCACGTGACTGTGCATGCACTGTTCACGTGGCTGATCATACACTGAACACGTGATTGATTATGCACTGATCACTTGGATATCATGCAATGATCACGTGCCTGATCATACACTGTTCATGTGTCTGACCATGCACTGATCACGTGGCTGGTCATACACTGCTCACGTAACTGATCATGCACTGATCATGTGGCTGATCATACTCTGTTCACGTTACTGATCATGCACTGATCAGGTGGCTATCATGCACTGGTAACTTGGCTGGTCATACACTGATCATGTGCCTGGTCATGCACAGATTACGTGACTGATCATGCACTGATCACGTGACTGATCATGCACTGATCATGAGGCAATCATGCACTACTCACGTGGCTGATCATGCAATGATCATGTAGCTACCAGGTACCGGTCACGTGACTCATCATACATCCATCAGGTGACTGTTCATGCACTGATCACGTGGCTATCATGCACTGTTCACGTGGCCGATCATACACTGACCACCTGCCTGGTCATGCACAGATCACGTGACTAATCATGAAATGATCAGGTAGCTATCATGCACTGATCACGTGGCTATCATGCACTGATCACGTGGCTATCATGCACAGATCACGTGGCTGATCATGCAATGATCACGTAGTTACCATGTACTGGTCACGTGACTGATCATGCACTGATCACGTAATTGATCATGCACTGATCACGTGACTGATCATGCACTGATCACGAGACTGATCATGCACTGATCACGTGCCTATCATGCACTGCTCCCGTGGCTGATCGTGCAATGATCACGCAGCTACCATGTACTGGTCACATGACTGATCATGCACTGATCACGTAATTGATCATGCACTGATCACCTGGCTTATCGTGCATTGATCATGTGACTGATCCTGTGCTGATCATGTTTGGTGTCATACACTGATCATGTGCCTCTGGAGGCAATGAACAAAGAGCTGAGTAGGCAGGAATCAGTGAGCAGGCAATAATCGTGGAATTCAGCTCTGAGAAATCATGCTGCTCAGCTGGCAATAATCAAGTAGATGAGCAGGCAGGAATTACGCAGCACAGGTGGCAATTGTCAAGGAGATGAGCAGACAGTAATCACGCAGCTCAGCAGGCCCTGATCACGTGACTGAGCATGCAGTGTCCACGTGGCTGATCACACACCTATCACGTGACTATTCATGCACTGATCACGTGGCTCTCATGCACTGATCACGTGATTGCACATGCAATGATCACGTAATTGTATGCACTGATCACGTGGCTATCATGCACTGATGACGTGGCTGATCATGCACTGATCATGTGACTGATCATGCACTGATCACGTAGCTATCTTGCACTGGTCACTTGGCTGATCATGACCTCTTCACGGGACTGATCGTGCACTGATCACGGAGCTATCATTCATTGATTACATGACTTCACATGCACTGATCACGTGGATCATCATACACTGATCACGTGACTGAACTTGCACTCATCACGTGACTCACCAAGCACTGATCACGTGACTGATCATGCACTGATCAGTTGGCTATCATTCACTGATTACTTGGCTGATCATGCAATGGTCACATAGCTACCATGTACTGGTCACGTGAGTGATCATGCAATGATCACGTAATTGATCATGCACTGATCACGTGGCTATCATTCACTGATCACGTGACTGATCATGCACTGATCACGTGGCTATCATGCACTGCTCATGTGGCTGATCATGCAATGATCACACAGCTACCATGTACTGGTCACATGACTGATCATGCACTGATCACGTAATTGATCATGCACTGATCACCTGGCTTATCATGCATTGATCATGTGACTGATCATACACTGATCACGTGACTGATCATGCACTGATCATGTAATTGATCATGCACTGATCACGTGGCTGATCATGCACTGATCACGTGGCTGATCATACACTGATCACGTGACTGATCATGCACTGATCACTTGACTGATCATGCACTGATCACGTGGCTATCATGCACTGATTACTTGGCTGGTCATGCACAGATCACGTGACTAATCATGAACTGATCACGTAGCTATCATGCACTGATCACCTGGCTGATCATGCACTGTTACCGTGACTGAGCATGGACTGATCACATGACTATCATGTAATGATCACTTGACTTAATGGCGCTGATCATGTGTCTGATCATGCGCTGATCATGTTTGCTATCATACACTGATCATGTGCCTCTGGAGGCAATAAACAAAGAGCTGAGTAGGCACGAATCAAACAGTCAGCAGGCAATAATCATGGAACTCAGCTGTGAGGAATCATGCTGCTCAGCTGGCAATAATCAAGCAGCTGAGCAGGCAGGAATTACGCAGCACAGCTGGCAATTGTCAAGCAGATGACAGGCAGGAATCGTGCAGCTCAGCTGGCAATGGTCAAGCAGATGAGCAGACAGTAATCACGCAGCTCAGCAGGCCCTGATCACGTGACTGAGCATGCACTTGTCTCGTGGCTGATCATACACTGATCACGTGATTGATCATGCACTGATCACATGGATATCATGCACTGATCACGTGGCTGATCATACATGTTCACGTGTCTGACCATGCACTGATCACGTGGCTGATCGTACACTACTCATGCAGCTATCATGCTCTGATCACGTGGCTATCATGCACTGATCACGTGGCTGAACATACTCTGCTCACCTAACTGATCATGCACACATCACATGGGTATCATGCACTGCTCACGTGGCTGGTCATGCAATGATCACTTAGCTACCATATACTGGTCATGTGACTGATCATGCACAGATCACGTAAATGATCATGCACTGTTCACGTGACTGATCAAGCACTGATCACGTGGCTATCATGCTCTGCTCACGTGGCTGATCATGCAATGATCACGTAGCAACCATGTACTGTTCACGTGGCTGATCATGCACTGATCACTTGGCTGGTCATACACTGATCACGTGCCTGGTCATGCACAGATTACGTGACTGATCATGCACTGATCACTTGACTGATCATGCAATGATCACGTGGCTATAATGCACTGATCACGTGGCTGATCATACACTGTTCACGTGCCTGGTCATGCACAGATCACGTGAATAATCATGAACTGATCACGTGGCTATAATTCACTGATCACGTGGATATCATGCACTGATTACGTGCCTGTCATGCACAGATCACGTGACTAATCATGAGCTGATCACGTAGGTATCATGCACTGATCACGTGGCTGATCATACACTGATCACGTGACTGATAATGCAGTGATCACGTGTCTATCATGCAGTGCTCACGTGGCTGATCCTGCAATGTTCACGTAGCTAACGTGTACTAGTCACGTGACTGATCATGCAATGGTAATGTAATTGACCATGCACTAATCACGTAACTGATCATGCACTGATCACGTGACTGATCATGCACTGCTCACGTGGCTATCATGCACTGCTAACGTGGCTGATCATACAATGATCACATAGCTACCATGTACTGGTCACGTGACTGATCATGCACTGATCACGTAATTGATCATGCACTGATCACGTGGCTGATCATACACTGATCACGTGGCTATCATGCACTGCTTACGTGGCTGATCATACAATGATCACATAGCTACCATGTACTGGTCACGTGACTGATCATGCAATGGTAACGTAATTGATCATGCACTGATCACGTGACTGATCATGCACTGATCACGTGGCTGAACATACTCTGCTCACCTAACTGATCATGCACACATCACATGGGTATCATGCACTGCTCACGTGGCTGGTCATGCAATGATCACATAGCTACCATGTACTGGTCACGTGACTGATCATGCAATGGTAACGTAATTGATCATGCACTGATCACGTGGCTGAACATACTCTGCTCACCTAACTGATCATGCACACATCACATGGGTATCATGCACTGCTCACGTGGCTGGTCATGCAATGATCACATAGCTACCATGTACTGGTCACGTGACTGATCATGCAATGGTAACATAATTGATCATGCACTGATCACGTGACTGATCATGCACTGATCACGTGGCTGAACATACTCTGCTCACCTAACTGATCATGCACACATCACATGGGTATCATGCACTGCTCACATGGCTGGTCATGCAATGATCACTTAACTACCATATACTGGTCATGTGACTGATCATGCACAGATCACGTAAATGATCATGCACTGTTCACGTGACTGATCAAGCACTGATCACGTGGCTATCATGCTCTGCTCACGTGGCTGATCATGCAATGATCACGTAGCAACCATGTACTGTTCACGTGGCTGATCATGCACTGATCACTTGGCTGGTCATACACTGATCACGTGCCTGGTCATGCACAGATTACGTGACTGATCATGCACTGATCACTTGACTGATCATGCAATGATCACGTGGCTATAATGCACTGATCACGTGGCTGATCATACACTGTTCACGTGCCTGGTCATGCACAGATCACGTGAATAATCATGAACTGATCACGTGGCTATAATTCACTGATCACGTGGATATCATGCACTGATTACGTGCCTGTCATGCACAGATCACGTGACTAATCATGAACTGATCACGTAGGTATCATGCACTGATCACGTGGCTGATCATACACTGTTCACGTTACTGCTCATGCACTGATCAGGTGGCTATCATGCACTGGTAACTTGGCTAGTCATACACTGATCACGTGCCTGGTCATGCACAGATCACGTGACTGTGCATGCACTGTTCACGTGGCTGATCATACACTGAACACGTGATTGATTATGCACTGATCACTTGGATATCATGCAATGATCACGTGCCTGATCATACACTGTTCATGTGTCTGACCATGCACTGATCACGTGGCTGGTCATACACTGCTCACGTAACTGATCATGCACTGATCACGTGACTGATCATGCACTGCTCACGTGGCTATCATGCACTGCTAACGTGGCTGATCATACAATGATCACATAGCTACCATGTACTGGTCACGTGACTGATCATGCACTGATCACGTAATTGATCATGCACTGATCACGTGGCTGATCATACACTGATCACGTGGCTATCATGCACTGCTTACGTGGCTGATCATACAATGATCACATAGCTACCATGTACTGGTCACGTGACTGATCATGCAATGGTAACGTAATTGATCATGCACTGATCACGTGACTGATCATGCACTGATCACGTGGCTGAACATACTCTGCTCACCTAACTGATCATGCACACATCACATGGGTATCATGCACTGCTCACGTGGCTGGTCATGCAATGATCACATAGCTACCATGTACTGGTCACGTGACTGATCATGCAATGGTAACGTAATTGATCATGCACTGATCACGTGGCTGAACATACTCTGCTCACCTAACTGATCATGCACACATCACATGGGTATCATGCACTGCTCACGTGGCTGGTCATGCAATGATCACATAGCTACCATGTACTGGTCACGTGACTGATCATGCAATGGTAACGTAATTGATCATGCACTGATCACGTGACTGATCATGCACTGATCACGTGGCTGAACATACTCTGCTCACCTAACTGATCATGCACACATCACATGGGTATCATGCACTGCTCACGTGGCTGGTCATGCAATGATCACATAGCTACCATGTACTGGTCACGTGACTGATCATGCAATGGTAACGTAATTGATCATGCACTGATCACGTGGCTGAACATACTCTGCTCACCTAACTGATCATGCACACATCACATGGGTATCATGCACTGCTCACGTGGCTGGTCATGCAATGATCACATAGCTACCATGTACTGGTCACGTGACTGATCATGCAATGGTAACATAATTGATCATGCACTGATCACGTGACTGATCATGCACTGATCACGTGGCTGAACATACTCTGCTCACCTAACTGATCATGCACACATCACATGGGTATCATGCACTGCTCACATGGCTGGTCATGCAATGATCACTTAACTACCATATACTGGTCATGTGACTGATCATGCACAGATCACGTAAATGATCATGCACTGTTCACGTGACTGATCAAGCACTGATCACGTGGCTATCATGCTCTGCTCACGTGGCTGATCATGCAATGATCACGTAGCAACCATGTACTGTTCACGTGGCTGATCATGCACTGATCACTTGGCTGGTCATACACTGATCACGTGCCTGGTCATGCACAGATTACGTGACTGATCATGCACTGATCACTTGACTGATCATGCAATGATCACGTGGCTATAATGCACTGATCACGTGGCTGATCATACACTGTTCACGTGCCTGGTCATGCACAGATCACGTGAATAATCATGAACTGATCACGTGGCTATAATTCACTGATCACGTGGATATCATGCACTGATTACGTGCCTGTCATGCACAGATCACGTGACTAATCATGAACTGATCACGTAGGTATCATGCACTGATCACGTGGCTGATCATACACTGTTCACGTTACTGCTCATGCACTGATCAGGTGGCTATCATGCACTGGTAACTTGGCTAGTCATACACTGATCACGTGCCTGGTCATGCACAGATCACGTGACTGTGCATGCACTGTTCACGTGGCTGATCATACACTGAACACGTGATTGATTATGCACTGATCACTTGGATATCATGCAATGATCACGTGCCTGATCATACACTGTTCATGTGTCTGACCATGCACTGATCACGTGGCTGGTCATACACTGCTCACGTAACTGATCATGCACTGATCATGTGGCTGATCATACTCTGTTCACGTTACTGATCATGCACTGATCACGTGGCTGATCATACACTGATCACGTGACTGATAATGCAGTGATCACGTGTCTATCATGCAGTGCTCACGTGGCTGATCCTGCAATGTTCACGTAGCTAACATGTACTAGTCACGTGACTGATCATGCAATGGTAATGTAATTGACCATGCACTAATCACGTAACTGATCATGCACTGATCACGTGACTGATCATGCACTGCTCACGTGGCTATCATGCACTGCTAAGGTGGCTGATCATACAATGATCACATAGCTACCATGTACTGGTCACGTGACTGATCATGCACTGATCACGTAATTGATCATGCACTGATCACGTGGCTGATCATACACTGATCACGTGGCTATCATGCACTGCTTACGTGGCTGATCATACAATGATCACATAGCTACCATGTACTGGTCACGTGACTGATCATGCAATGGTAACGTAATTGATCATGCACTGATCACGTGACTGATCATGCCCTGATCACGTGACTGATCATGCACTGATCACGTGGATATCATGCACTGATCACGTGGCTATCATGCACTGATCACGTGGCTGATCATGCAATGATCACGTAGCTACCATGTACTGGTCATGTGACTGATCATGCACTGATCACGTAATTGATCATGCACTGATCACGTGGCTGATCATGCACTGATCACGTGACTGATCATGCACTGATCACGTGGCTATCATGCACTGCTCACGTGGCTGATCATGCAATGATCACGCAGCTACCATGTACTGGTCACATGACTGATCATGCACTGATCACGTAATTGATCATGCACTGATCACCTGGCTTATCATGCATTGATCATGTGACTGATCATGTGCTGATCATGTTTGGTTTCATACACTGATCATGTGCCTCTGGAGGCAATGAACAAAGAGCTGAGTAGGCAGGAATCAGTGAGCAGGCAATAATCATGGAACTCAGCTCTGAGAAATCATGCTGCTCAGCTGGCAATAATCAAGTAGATGAGCAGGCAGGAATTACGCAGCACCGGTGGCAATTGTCAAGGAGATGACAGGCAGGAATCGTGCAGCTCAGCTGGCAATTGTCAAGCAGATGAGCAGACAGTAATCACGCAGCTCAGCAGGCCCTGATCACGTGACGGAGCATGCACTGTTCACGTGGCTGATCACATACCTATCACGTGACTGATCATGCACTGATCACGTGGCTCTCATGCACTGATCACGTGATTGCACATGCACTGATCACGTAATTGTATGCACTCATCACGTGGCTATCATGCACAGATGACGTGGCTGATCATGCACTGATCATGTGACTGATCATGCACTGATCACGTAGCTATCTTGCACTGATCACTTGGCTGATCATACACTCATCATGGGATTGATCGTGCACTGATCACGGCGCTATCATGCATTGATTACATGACTCCACATGCACTGATCACGTGGATGATCATACACTCATCACGGGACTGATCGTGCACTGATCACGGCGCTATCATGCATTGATTACATGACTCCACATGCACTGATCACGTGGATGATCATACACTCATCACGGGACTGATCGTGCACTGATCACGGCGCTATCATGCATTGATTACATGACTCCACATGCACTGATCACTTGGCTGATCATACACTCATCACGGGACTGATCGTGCACTGATCACGGCGCTATCATGCATTGATTACATGACTCCACATGCACTGATCACGTGGATGATCATACACTGATCACGTGACTGATCATGCACTGATCACGTGACTGATCATGCACTGATCATTTGGCTATCATGCACTGATTACTTGGCTGATCATACCCTGATAATGTGACTGATAATGCACTGATCATCTGGCTATCATGCACTCATTACCTGGCTATCGTGCACTGATCACGTGGTTGATCATACACTGATCACAAGACTGATCATGCACTGATCACGTCTATATCATGCACTGATCACATGACTGCCCATGCACTGAACACGTGGATGATCATACACTGATCATGTGACAGATCATGCAGTGATCACGTGGCTATCATGCACTGCTCACGTGGCTGATCATGCAATGATCACGTAGCTACCATGTACTGGTCACGTGAGTGATCATGCACTGATCACGTAATTGATCATGCACTGATCAGGTGACTTATCATGCACTGTTCACGTGACTGATCATGCACTGATCACGTGACTGATCATGCACTGATCTCGTGGCTATCATGCACGGCTCACGTGGCTGATCATGCAATGATCACGTAATTGATCATGCACTGATCATGCGGCTGATCATGCACTGATCACGTGGCTGATCATACACTGATCACGTGACTGATAATGCAGTGATCACGTGTCTATCATGCAGTGCTCACGTGGCTGATCCTGCAATGTTCACCTAGCTAACATGTACTAGTCACGTGACTGATCATGCAATGGTAATGTAATTGACCATGCACTAATCACGTAACTGATCATGCACTGATCACGTGACTGATCATGCACTGCTCACGTGGCTATCATGCACTGCTAACGTGGCTGATCATACAATGATCACATAGCTACCATGTACTGGTCACGTGACTGATCATGCACTGATCACGTAATTGATCATGCACTGATCACGTGGCTGATCATACACTGATCACGTGGCTATCATGCACTGCTTACGTGGCTGATCATACAATGATCACATAGCTACCATGTACTGGTCACGTGACTGATCATGCAATGGTAACATAATTGATCATGCACTGATCACGTGACTGATCATGCACTGATCACGTGGCTGAACATACTCTGCTCACCTAACTGATCATGCACACATCACATGGGTATCATGCACTGCTCACGTGGCTGGTCATGCAATGATCACATGGCTACCATGTACTGGTCACGTGACTGATCATGAAATGGTAACGTAATTGATCATGCACTGATCACGTGACTGATCATGCACTGATCACGTGGCTGAACATACTCTGCTCACCTAACTGATCATGCACACATCACATGGGTATCATGCACTGCTCACGTGGCTGGTCATGCAATGATCACATAGCTACCATGTACTGGTCACGTGACTGATCATGCAATGGTAACATAATTGATCATGCACTGATCACGTGACTGATCATGCACTGATCACGTGGCTGAATATACTCTGCTCACCTAACTGATCATGCACACATCACATGGGTATCATGCACTGCTCACATGGCTGGTCATGCAATGATCACTTAACTACCATATACTGGTCATGTGACTGATCATGCACAGATCACGTAAATGATCATGCACTGTTCACGTGACTGATCAAGCACTGATCACGTGGCTATCATGCTCTGCTCACGTGGCTGATCATGCAATGATCACGTAGCAACCATGTACTGTTCACGTGGCTGATCATGCACTGATCACTTGGCTGGTCATACACTGATCACGTGCCTGGTCATGCACAGATTACGTGACTGATCATGCACTGATCACTTGACTGATCATGCAATGATCACGTGGCTATAATGCACTGATCACGTGGCTGATCATACACTGTTCACGTGCCTGGTCATGCACAGATCACGTGAATAATCATGAACTGATCACGTGGCTATAATTCACTGATCACGTGGATATCATGCACTGATTTCGTGCCTGTCATGCACAGATCACGTGACTAATCATGAACTGATCACGTAGGTATCATGCACTGATCACGTGGCTGATCATACACTGTTCACGTTACTGCTCATGCACTGATCAGGTGGCTATCATGCACTGGTAACTTGGCTAGTCATACACTGATCACGTGCCTGGTCATGCACAGATCACGTGACTGTGCATGCACTGTTCACGTGGCTGATCATACACTGAACACGTGATTGATTATGCACTGATCACTTGGATATCATGCAATGATCACGTGCCTGATCATACACTGTTCATGTGTCTGACCATGCACTGATCACGTGGCTGGTCATACACTGCTCACGTAACTGATCATGCACTGATCATGTGGCTGATCATACTCTGTTCACGTTACTGATCATGCACTGATCACGTGGCTGATCATACACTGATCACGTGACTGATAATGCAGTGATCACGTGTCTATCATGCAGTGCTCACGTGGCTGATCCTGCAATGTTCACGTAGCTAACATGTACTAGTCACGTGACTGATCATGCAATGGTAATGTAATTGACCATGCACTAATCACGTAACTGATCATGCACTGATCACGTGACTGATCATGCACTGCTCACGTGGCTATCATGCACTGCTAACGTGGCTGATCATACAATGATCACATAGCTACCATGTACTGGTCACGTGACTGATCATGCACTGATCACGTAATTGATCATGCACTGATCACGTGGCTGATCATACACTGATCACGTGGCTATCATGCACTGCTTACGTGGCTGATCATACAATGATCACATAGCTACCATGTACTGGTCACGTGACTGATCATGCAATGGTAACGTAATTGATCATGCACTGATCACGTGACTGATCATGCACTGATCACGTGGCTGAACATACTCTGCTCACCTAACTGATCATGCACACATCACATGGGTATCATGCACTGCTCACGTGGCTGGTCATGCAATGATCACATAGCTACCATGTACTGGTCACGTGACTGATCATGCAATGGTAACGTAATTGATCATGCACTGATCACGTGACTGATCATGCACTGATCACGTGGCTGAACATACTCTGCTCACCTAACTGATCATGCACACATCACATGGGTATCATGCACTGCTCACGTGGCTGGTCATGCAATGATCACATAGCTACCATGTACTGGTCACGTGACTGATCATGCAATGGTAACATAATTGATCATGCACTGATCACGTGACTGATCATGCACTGATCACGTGGCTGAACATACTCTGCTCACCTAACTGATCATGCACACATCACATGGGTATCATGCACTGCTCACATGGCTGGTCATGCAATGATCACTTAGCTACCATATACTGGTCATGTGACTGATCATGCACAGATCACGTAAATGATCATGCACTGTTCACGTGACTGATCAAGCACTGATCACGTGGCTATCATGCTCTGCTCACGTGGCTGATCATGCAATGATCACGTAGCAACCATGTACTGTTCACGTGGCTGATCATGCACTGATCACTTGGCTGGTCATACACTGATCACGTGCCTGGTCATGCACAGATTACGTGACTGATCATGCACTGATCACTTGACTGATCATGCAATGATCACGTGGCTATAATGCACTGATCACGTGGCTGATCATACACTGTTCACGTGCCTGGTCATGCACAGATCACGTGAATAATCATGAACTGATCACGTGGCTATAATTCACTGATCACGTGGATATCATGCACTGATTACGTGCCTGTCATGCACAGATCACGTGACTAATCATGAACTGATCACGTAGGTATCATGCACTGATCACGTGGCTGATCATACACTGTTCACGTTACTGCTCATGCACTGATCAGGTGGCTATCATGCACTGGTAACTTGGCTAGTCATACACTGATCACGTGCCTGGTCATGCACAGATCACGTGACTGTGCATGCACTGTTCACGTGGCTGATCATACACTGAACACGTGATTGATTATGCACTGATCACTTGGATATCATGCAATGATCACGTGCCTGATCATACACTGTTCATGTGTCTGACCATGCACTGATCACGTGGCTGGTCATACACTGCTCACGTAACTGATCATGCACTGATCATGTGGCTGATCATACTCTGTTCACGTTACTGATCATGCACTGATCAGGTGGCTATCATGCACTGGTAACTTGGCTGGTCATACACTGATCATGTGCCTGGTCATGCACAGATTACGTGACTGATCATGCACTGATCACGTGACTGATCATGCACTGATCATGAGGCAATCATGCACTACTCACGTGGCTGATCATGCAATGATCATGTAGCTACCAGGTACCGGTCACGTGACTCATCATACATCCATCAGGTGACTGTTCATGCACTGATCACGTGGCTATCATGCACTGTTCACGTGGCCGATCATACACTGACCACCTGCCTGGTCATGCACAGATCACGTGACTAATCATGAAATGATCAGGTAGCTATCATGCACTGATCACGTGGCTATCATGCACTGATCACGTGGCTATCATGCACAGATCACGTGGCTGATCATGCAATGATCACGTAGTTACCATGTACTGGTCACGTGACTGATCATGCACTGATCACGTAATTGATCATGCACTGATCACGTGACTGATCATGCACTGATCACGAGACTGATCATGCACTGATCACGTGCCTATCATGCACTGCTCCCGTGGCTGATCGTGCAATGATCACGCAGCTACCATGTACTGGTCACATGACTGATCATGCACTGATCACGTAATTGATCATGCACTGATCACCTGGCTTATCGTGCATTGATCATGTGACTGATCCTGTGCTGATCATGTTTGGTGTCATACACTGATCATGTGCCTCTGGAGGCAATGAACAAAGAGCTGAGTAGGCAGGAATCAGTGAGCAGGCAATAATCGTGGAATTCAGCTCTGAGAAATCATGCTGCTCAGCTGGCAATAATCAAGTAGATGAGCAGGCAGGAATTACGCAGCACAGGTGGCAATTGTCAAGGAGATGAGCAGACAGTAATCACGCAGCTCAGCAGGCCCTGATCACGTGACTGAGCATGCAGTGTCCACGTGGCTGATCACACACCTATCACGTGACTATTCATGCACTGATCACGTGGCTCTCATGCACTGATCACGTGATTGCACATGCAATGATCACGTAATTGTATGCACTGATCACGTGGCTATCATGCACTGATGACGTGGCTGATCATGCACTGATCATGTGACTGATCATGCACTGATCACGTAGCTATCTTGCACTGGTCACTTGGCTGATCATGACCTCTTCACGGGACTGATCGTGCACTGATCACGGAGCTATCATTCATTGATTACATGACTTCACATGCACTGATCACGTGGATCATCATACACTGATCACGTGACTGAACTTGCACTCATCACGTGACTCACCAAGCACTGATCACGTGACTGATCATGCACTGATCAGTTGGCTATCATTCACTGATTACTTGGCTGATCATGCAATGGTCACATAGCTACCATGTACTGGTCACGTGAGTGATCATGCAATGATCACGTAATTGATCATGCACTGATCACGTGGCTATCATTCACTGATCACGTGACTGATCATGCACTGATCACGTGGCTATCATGCACTGCTCATGTGGCTGATCATGCAATGATCACACAGCTACCATGTACTGGTCACATGACTGATCATGCACTGATCACGTAATTGATCATGCACTGATCACCTGGCTTATCATGCATTGATCATGTGACTGATCATACACTGATCACGTGACTGATCATGCACTGATCATGTAATTGATCATGCACTGATCACGTGGCTGATCATGCACTGATCACGTGGCTGATCATACACTGATCACGTGACTGATCATGCACTGATCACTTGACTGATCATGCACTGATCACGTGGCTATCATGCACTGATTACTTGGCTGGTCATGCACAGATCACGTGACTAATCATGAACTGATCACGTAGCTATCATGCACTGATCACCTGGCTGATCATGCACTGTTACCGTGACTGAGCATGGACTGATCACATGACTATCATGTAATGATCACTTGACTTAATGGCGCTGATCATGTGTCTGATCATGCGCTGATCATGTTTGCTATCATACACTGATCATGTGCCTCTGGAGGCAATAAACAAAGAGCTGAGTAGGCACGAATCAAACAGTCAGCAGGCAATAATCATGGAACTCAGCTGTGAGGAATCATGCTGCTCAGCTGGCAATAATCAAGCAGCTGAGCAGGCAGGAATTACGCAGCACAGCTGGCAATTGTCAAGCAGATGACAGGCAGGAATCGTGCAGCTCAGCTGGCAATGGTCAAGCAGATGAGCAGACAGTAATCACGCAGCTCAGCAGGCCCTGATCACGTGACTGAGCATGCACTTGTCTCGTGGCTGATCATACACTGATCACGTGATTGATCATGCACTGATCACATGGATATCATGCACTGATCACGTGGCTGATCATACATGTTCACGTGTCTGACCATGCACTGATCACGTGGCTGATCGTACACTACTCATGCAGCTATCATGCTCTGATCACGTGGCTATCATGCACTGATCACGTGGCTGAACATACTCTGCTCACCTAACTGATCATGCACACATCACATGGGTATCATGCACTGCTCACGTGGCTGGTCATGCAATGATCACTTAGCTACCATATACTGGTCATGTGACTGATCATGCACAGATCACGTAAATGATCATGCACTGTTCACGTGACTGATCAAGCACTGATCACGTGGCTATCATGCTCTGCTCACGTGGCTGATCATGCAATGATCACGTAGCAACCATGTACTGTTCACGTGGCTGATCATGCACTGATCACTTGGCTGGTCATACACTGATCACGTGCCTGGTCATGCACAGATTACGTGACTGATCATGCACTGATCACTTGACTGATCATGCAATGATCACGTGGCTATAATGCACTGATCACGTGGCTGATCATACACTGTTCACGTGCCTGGTCATGCACAGATCACGTGAATAATCATGAACTGATCACGTGGCTATAATTCACTGATCACGTGGATATCATGCACTGATTACGTGCCTGTCATGCACAGATCACGTGACTAATCATGAGCTGATCACGTAGGTATCATGCACTGATCACGTGGCTGATCATACACTGATCACGTGACTGATAATGCAGTGATCACGTGTCTATCATGCAGTGCTCACGTGGCTGATCCTGCAATGTTCACGTAGCTAACGTGTACTAGTCACGTGACTGATCATGCAATGGTAATGTAATTGACCATGCACTAATCACGTAACTGATCATGCACTGATCACGTGACTGATCATGCACTGCTCACGTGGCTATCATGCACTGCTAACGTGGCTGATCATACAATGATCACATAGCTACCATGTACTGGTCACGTGACTGATCATGCACTGATCACGTAATTGATCATGCACTGATCACGTGGCTGATCATACACTGATCACGTGGCTATCATGCACTGCTTACGTGGCTGATCATACAATGATCACATAGCTACCATGTACTGGTCACGTGACTGATCATGCAATGGTAACGTAATTGATCATGCACTGATCACGTGACTGATCATGCACTGATCACGTGGCTGAACATACTCTGCTCACCTAACTGATCATGCACACATCACATGGGTATCATGCACTGCTCACGTGGCTGGTCATGCAATGATCACATAGCTACCATGTACTGGTCACGTGACTGATCATGCAATGGTAACGTAATTGATCATGCACTGATCACGTGACTGATCATGCACTGATCACGTGGCTGAACATACTCTGCTCACCTAACTGATCATGCACACATCACATGGGTATCATGCACTGCTCACGTGGCTGGTCATGCAATGATCACATAGCTACCATGTACTGGTCACGTGACTGATCATGCAATGGTAACATAATTGATCATGCACTGATCACGTGACTGATCATGCACTGATCACGTGGCTGAACATACTCTGCTCACCTAACTGATCATGCACACATCACATGGGTATCATGCACTGCTCACATGGCTGGTCATGCAATGATCACTTAACTACCATATACTGGTCATGTGACTGATCATGCACAGATCACGTAAATGATCATGCACTGTTCACGTGACTGATCAAGCACTGATCACGTGGCTATCATGCTCTGCTCACGTGGCTGATCATGCAATGATCACGTAGCAACCATGTACTGTTCACGTGGCTGATCATGCACTGATCACTTGGCTGGTCATACACTGATCACGTGCCTGGTCATGCACAGATTACGTGACTGATCATGCACTGATCACTTGACTGATCATGCAATGATCACGTGGCTATAATGCACTGATCACGTGGCTGATCATACACTGTTCACGTGCCTGGTCATGCACAGATCACGTGAATAATCATGAACTGATCACGTGGCTATAATTCACTGATCACGTGGATATCATGCACTGATTACGTGCCTGTCATGCACAGATCACGTGACTAATCATGAACTGATCACGTAGGTATCATGCACTGATCACGTGGCTGATCATACACTGTTCACGTTACTGCTCATGCACTGATCAGGTGGCTATCATGCACTGGTAACTTGGCTAGTCATACACTGATCACGTGCCTGGTCATGCACAGATCACGTGACTGTGCATGCACTGTTCACGTGGCTGATCATACACTGAACACGTGATTGATTATGCACTGATCACTTGGATATCATGCAATGATCACGTGCCTGATCATACACTGTTCATGTGTCTGACCATGCACTGATCACGTGGCTGGTCATACACTGCTCACGTAACTGATCATGCACTGATCATGTGGCTGATCATACTCTGTTCACGTTACTGATCATGCACTGATCACGTGGCTGATCATACACTGATCACGTGACTGATAATGCAGTGATCACGTGTCTATCATGCAGTGCTCACGTGGCTGATCCTGCAATGTTCACGTAGCTAACATGTACTAGTCACGTGACTGATCATGCAATGGTAATGTAATTGACCATGCACTAATCACGTAACTGATCATGCACTGATCACGTGACTGATCATGCACTGCTCACGTGGCTATCATGCACTGCTAAGGTGGCTGATCATACAATGATCACATAGCTACCATGTACTGGTCACGTGACTGATCATGCACTGATCACGTAATTGATCATGCACTGATCACGTGGCTGATCATACACTGATCACGTGGCTATCATGCACTGCTTACGTGGCTGATCATACAATGATCACATAGCTACCATGTACTGGTCACGTGACTGATCATGCAATGGTAACATAATTGATCATGCACTGATCACGTGACTGATCATGCCCTGATCACGTGACTGATCATGCACTGATCACGTGGATATCATGCACTGATCACGTGGCTATCATGCACTGATCACGTGGCTGATCATGCAATGATCACGTAGCTACCATGTACTGGTCATGTGACTGATCATGCACTGATCACGTAATTGATCATGCACTGATCACGTGGCTGATCATGCACTGATCACGTGACTGATCATGCACTGATCACGTGGCTATCATGCACTGCTCCAGTGGCTGATCATGCAATGATCACGCAGCTACCATGTACTGGTCACATGACTGATCATGCACTGATCACGTAATTGATCATGCACTGATCACCTGGCTTATCATGCATTGATCATGTGACTGATCATGTGCTGATCATGTTTGGTTTCATACACTGATCATGTGCCTCTGGAGGCAATGAACAAAGAGCTGAGTAGGCAGGAATCAGTGAGCAGGCAATAATCATGGAACTCAGCTCTGAGAAATCATGCTGCTCAGCTGGCAATAATCAAGTAGATGAGCAGGCAGGAATTACGCAGCACCGGTGGCAATTGTCAAGGAGATGACAGGCAGGAATCGTGCAGCTCAGCTGGCAATTGTCAAGCAGATGAGCAGACAGTAATCACGCAGCTCAGCAGGCCCTGATCACGTGACGGAGCATGCACTGTTCACGTGGCTGATCACATACCTATCACGTGACTGATCATGCACTGATCACGTGGCTCTCATGCACTGATCACGTGATTGCACATGCACTGATCACGTAATTGTATGCACTCATCACGTGGCTATCATGCACAGATGACGTGGCTGATCATGCACTGATCATGTGACTGATCATGCACTGATCACGTAGCTATCTTGCACTGATCACTTGGCTGATCATACACTCATCATGGGATTGATCGTGCACTGATCACGGCGCTATCATGCATTGATTACATGACTCCACATGCACTGATCACTTGGCTGATCATACACTCATCACGGGACTGATCGTGCACTGATCACGGCGCTATCATGCATTGATTACATGACTCCACATGCACTGATCACGTGGATGATCATACACTGATCACGTGACTGATCATGCACTGATCACGTGACTGATCATGCACTGATCATTTGGCTATCATGCACTGATTACTTGGCTGATCATACCCTGATAATGTGACTGATAATGCACTGATCATCTGGCTATCATGCACTCATTACCTGGCTATCGTGCACTGATCACGTGGTTGATCATACACTGATCACAAGACTGATCATGCACTGATCACGTCTATATCATGCACTGATCACATGACTGCCCATGCACTGAACACGTGGATGATCATACACTGATCATGTGACAGATCATGCAGTGATCACGTGGCTATCATGCACTGCTCACGTGGCTGATCATGCAATGATCACGTAGCTACCATGTACTGGTCACGTGAGTGATCATGCACTGATCACGTAATTGATCATGCACTGATCAGGTGACTTATCATGCACTGTTCACGTGACTGATCATGCACTGATCACGTGACTGATCATGCACTGATCTCGTGGCTATCATGCACGGCTCACGTGGCTGATCATGCAATGATCACGTAATTGATCATGCACTGATCATGCGGCTGATCATGCACTGATCACGTGGCTGATCATACACTGATCACGTGACTGATAATGCAGTGATCACGTGTCTATCATGCAGTGCTCACGTGGCTGATCCTGCAATGTTCACGTAGCTAACATGTACTAGTCATGTGACTGATCATGCAATGGTAATGTAATTGACCATGCACTAATCACGTAACTGATCATGCACTGATCACGTGACTGATCATGCACTGCTCACGTGGCTATCATGCACTGCTAACGTGGCTGATCATACAATGATCACATAGCTACCATGTACTGGTCACGTGACTGATCATGCACTGATCACGTAATTGATCATGCACTGATCACGTGGCTGATCATACACTGATCACGTGGCTATCATGCACTGCTTACGTGGCTGATCATACAATGATCACATAGCTACCATGTACTGGTCACGTGACTGATCATGCAATGGTAACGTAATTGATCATGCACTGATCACGTGACTGATCATGCCCTGATCACGTGGCTGAACATACTCTGCTCACCTAACTGATCATGCACACATCACATGGGTATCATGCACTGCTCACGTGGCTGGTCATGCAATGATAACATAGCTACCATGTACTGGTCATGTGACTGATCATGCAATGGTAACGTAATTGATCATGCACTGATCACGTGACTGATCATGCACTGATCACGTGGCTGAACATACTCTGCTCACCTAACTGATCATGCACACATCACATGGGTATCATGCACTGCTCACGTGGCTGGTCATGCAATGATCACATAGCTACCATGTACTGGTCAGTTGACTGATCATGCAATGGTAACATAATTGATCATGCACTGATCACGTGACTGATCATGCACTGATCACGTGGCTGAACATACTCTGCTCACCTAACTGATCATGCACACATCACATGGGTATCATGCACTGCTCCCATGGCTGGTCATGCAATGATCACTTAACTACCATATACTGGTCATGTGACTGATCATGCACAGATCACGTAAATGATCATGCACTGTTCACGTGACTGATCAAGCACTGATCACGTGGCTATCATGCTCTGCTCACGTGGCTGATCATGCAATGATCACGTAGCAACCATGTACTGTTCACGTGGCTGATCATGCACTGATCACTTGGCTGGTCATACACTGATCACGTGCCTGGTCATGCACAGATTACGTGACTGATCATGCACTGATCACGTAGCTATCATGCACTGATCACCTGGCTGATCATGCACTGTTACCGTGACTGAGCATGGACTGATCACATGACTATCATGTAATGATCACTTGACTTAATGGCGCTGATCATGTGTCTGATCATGCGCTGATCATGTCTGCTATCATACACTGATCATGTGCCTCTGGAGGCAATAAACAAAGAGCTGAGTAGGCACGAATCAAACAGTCAGCAGGCAATAATCATGGAACTCAGCTGTGAGGAATCATGCTGCTCAGCTGGCAATAATCAAGCAGCTGAGCAGGCAGGAATTACGCAGCACAGCTGGCAATTGTCAAGCAGATGACAGGCAGGAATCGTGCAGCTCAGCTGGCAATGGTCAAGCAGATGAGCAGACAGTAATCACGCAGCTCAGCAGGCCCTGATCACGTGACTGAGCATGCACTTGTCTCGTGGCTGATCATACACTGATCACGTGATTGATCATGCACTGATCACATGGATATCATGCACTGATCACGTGGCTGATCATACATGTTCACGTGTCTGACCATGCACTGATCACGTGGCTGATCGTACACTACTCATGCAGCTATCATGCTCTGATCACGTGGCTATCATGCACTGATCACGTGGCTGAACATACTCTGCTCACCTAACTGATCATGCACACATCACATGGGTATCATGCACTGCTCACGTGGCTGGTCATGCAATGATCACTTAGCTACCATATACTGGTCATGTGACTGATCATGCACAGATCACGTAAATGATCATGCACTGTTCACGTGACTGATCAAGCACTGATCACGTGGCTATCATGCTCTGCTCACGTGGCTGATCATGCAATGATCACGTAGCAACCATGTACTGTTCACGTGGCTGATCATGCACTGATCACTTGGCTGGTCATACACTGATCACGTGCCTGGTCATGCACAGATTACGTGACTGATCATGCACTGATCACTTGACTGATCATGCAATGATCACGTGGCTGATCATACACTGTTCACGTGCCTGGTCATGCACAGATCACGTGAATAATCATGAACTGATCACGTGGCTATAATTCACTGATCACGTGGATATCATGCACTGATTACGTGCCTGTCATGCACAGATCACGTGACTAATCATGAGCTGATCACGTAGGTATCATGCACTGATCACGTGGCTGATCATACACTGTTCACGTTACTGATCATGCACTGATCAGGTGGCTATCATGCACTGGTAACTTGGCTAGTCATACACTGATCACGTGCCTGGTCATGCACAGATCACGTGACTGTGCATGCACTGTTCACGTGGCTGATCATACACTGAACACGTGATTGATTATGCACTGATCACTTGGATATCATGCAATGATCACGTGCCTGATCATACACTGTTCATGTGTCTGACCATGCACTGATCACGTGGCTGGTCATACACTGCTCACGTAACTGATCATGCACTGATCATGTGGCTGATCATACACTGTTCACGTTACTGATCATGCACTGATCAGGTGGCTATCATGCACTGGTAACTTGGCTGGTCATACACTGATCACGTGCCTGGTCATGCACAGATTACGTGACTGATCATGCACTGATCACGTGACTGATCATGCACTGATCATGAGGCAATCATGCACTACTCACGTGGCTGATCATGAAATGATCACGTGGCTGTTCATGCACTGATCATTTGGCTATCATGCACTGATTACTTGGCTGATCATACACTGATCACGTTACTGATAATGCACTGATCATCTGGCTATCATGCACTCATTACCTGGCAATCGTGCACTGATCACGTGGTTGATCATACACTGATCACGAGACTGATCATGCACTGATCACGTCTATATCATGCACTGATCACATGACTGCCCATGACTGATCACGTGGATGATCATACACTGATCATGTGACAGATCATGCAGTGATCACGTGGCTATACTGCACTGATCAAGTGGCTGATCATACTCTGCTCCCGAAACTGATCATGCACTGATCACGTGACTATCATGCACTGCTAACGTGGCTGATCGTGCAATGATCACGTAGCTACCATGTACTGGTCAGGTGAGTGATCATGCACTGATCACGTAATTGATCATGCACTGATCAGGTGACTTATCATGCACTGTTCACGTGACTGATCGCGCACTGAACATGTGACTGATCATGCACTGATCACGTGACTATCATGCACTGCTAACGTGGCTGATCATGCAATGATCACGTAGCTACCATGTACTGGTCACGTGACTGATCATGCACTGATCACGTAATTGATCATGCACTGATCACGTGGCTATAATGCACTGATCACGTGGCGGATCATACACTGTTCACGTGCCTGGTCATGCACAGATCACGTGACTAATCATGAACTGATCACGTAGGTATCATGCACTGATCACGTGGCTGATCATACACTGTTCACGTGTCTGATCATGCACTGATCAAGTGGCTGATCATACACTGCTCACGTAGCTGATCATGCACTGGTCACGTGTCTATCATTCAGTGCTCACGTGGCTGATCCTGCAATGATCACGTAGCTAACATGTACTGGTCATGTGACTGATTACGCCATGGTAACGTAATTGATCATGCACTGATCACGTGAGTAATCATGCCCTGATCACGTGACTGATCATGCACTGATCACGTGGCTATCATGCACTGCTAACGTGGCTGATCATACAATGATCACAGAGCTACCATGTACTGGTCACGTGACTGATCATGCACTGATCACGTAATTGATCATGCACTGATCACGTGGCTGATCATACACTGATCACGTGGCTATCATGCACTGCTTACGTGGCTGATCATACAATGATCACATAGCTACCATGTACTGGTCACGTGACTGATCATGCAATGGTAACATAATTGATCATGCACTGATCACGTGACTGATCATGCCCTGATCACGTGACTGATCATGCACTGATCACGTGGATATCATGCACTGATCACGTGGCTATCATGCACTGATCACGTGGCTGATCATGCAATGATCACGTAGCTACCATGTACTGGTCATGTGACTGATCATGCACTGATCACGTAATTGATCATGCACTGATCACGTGGCTGATCATGCACTGATCACGTGACTGATCATGCACTGATCACGTGGCTATCATGCACTGCTCCAGTGGCTGATCATGCAATGATCACGCAGCTACCATGTACTGGTCACATGACTGATCATGCACTGATCACGTAATTGATCATGCACTGATCACCTGGCTTATCATGCATTGATCATGTGACTGATCATGTGCTGATCATGTTTGGTGTCATACACTGATCATGTGCCTCTGGAGGCAATGAACAAAGAGCTGAGTAGGCAGGAATCAGTGAGCAGGCAATAATCATGGAACTCAGCTCTGAGAAATCATGCTGCTCAGCTGGCAATAATCAAGTAGATGAGCAGGCAGGAATTACGCAGCACCGGTGGCAATTGTCAAGGAGATGACAGGCAGGAATCGTGCAGCTCAGCTGGCAATTGTCAAGCAGATGAGCAGACAGTAATCACGCAGCTCAGCAGGCCCTGATCACGTGACGGAGCATGCACTGTTCACGTGGCTGATCACATACCTATCACGTGACTGATCATGCACTGATCACGTGGCTCTCATGCACTGATCACGTGATTGCACATGCACTGATCACGTAATTGTATGCACTCATCACGTGGCTATCATGCACAGATGACGTGGCTGATCATGCACTGATCATGTGACTGATCATGCACTGATCACGTAGCTATCTTGCACTGATCACTTGGCTGATCATACACTCATCATGGGATTGATCGTGCACTGATCACGGCGCTATCATGCATTGATTACATGACTCCACATGCACTGATCACTTGGCTGATCATACACTCATCACGGGACTGATCGTGCACTGATCACGGCGCTATCATGCATTGATTACATGACTCCACATGCACTGATCACGTGGATGATCATACACTGATCACGTGACTGATCATGCACTGATCACGTGACTGATCATGCACTGATCATTTGGCTATCATGCACTGATTACTTGGCTGATCATACCCTGATAATGTGACTGATAATGCACTGATCATCTGGCTATCATGCACTCATTACCTGGCTATCGTGCACTGATCACGTGGTTGATCATACACTGATCACAAGACTGATCATGCACTGATCACGTCTATATCATGCACTGATCACATGACTGCCCATGCACTGAACACGTGGATGATCATACACTGATCATGTGACAGATCATGCAGTGATCACGTGGCTATCATGCACTGCTCACGTGGCTGATCATGCAATGATCACGTAGCTACCATGTACTGGTCACGTGAGTGATCATGCACTGATCACGTAATTGATCATGCACTGATCAGGTGACTTATCATGCACTGTTCACGTGACTGATCATGCACTGATCACGTGACTGATCATGCACTGATCTCGTGGCTATCATGCACGGCTCACGTGGCTGATCATGCAATGATCACGTAATTGATCATGCACTGATCATGCGGCTGATCATGCACTGATCACGTGGCTGATCATACACTGATCACGTGACTGATAATGCAGTGATCATGTGTCTATCATGCAGTGCTCACGTGGCTGAACCTGCAATGTTCACGTAGCTAACATGTACTAGTCACGTGACTGATCATGCAATGGTAATGTAATTGACCATGCACTAATCACGTAACTGATCATGCACTGATCACGTGACTGATCATGCACTGCTCACGTGGCTATCATGCACTGCTAACGTGGCTGATCATACAATGATCACATAGCTACCATGTACTGGTCACGTGACTGATCATGCACTGATCACGTAATTGATCATGCACTGATCACGTGGCTGATCATACACTGATCACGTGGCTATCATGCACTGCTTACGTGGCTGATCATACAATGATCACATAGCTACCATGTACTGGTCACGTGACTGATCATGCAATGGTAACGTAATTGATCATGCACTGATCACGTGACTGATCATGCCCTGATCACGTGGCTGAACATACTCTGCTCACCTAACTGATCATGCACACATCACATGGGTATCATGCACTGCTCACGTGGCTGGTCATGCAATGATCACATAGCTACCATGTACTGGTCACGTGACTGATCATGCAATGGTAACGTAATTGATCATGCACTGATCACGTGACTGATCATGCACTGATCACGTGGCTGAACATACTCTGCTCACCTAACTGATCATGCACACATCACATGGGTATCATGCACTGCTCACGTGGCTGGTCATGCAATGATCACATAGCTACCATGTACTGGTCACGTGACTGATCATGCAATGGTAACATAATTGATCATGCACTGATCACGTGACTGATCATGCACTGATCACGTGGCTGAACATACTCTGCTCACCTAACTGATCATGCACACATCACATGGGTATCATGCACTGCTCACATGGCTGGTCATGCAATGATCACTTAACTACCATATACTGGTCATGTGACTGATCATGCACAGATCACGTAAATGATCATGCACTGTTCACGTGACTGATCAAGCACTGATCACGTGGCTATCATGCTCTGCTCACGTGGCTGATCATGCAATGATCACGTAGCAACCATGTACTGTTCACGTGGCTGATCATGCACTGATCACTTGGCTGGTCATACACTGATCACGTGCCTGGTCATGCACAGATTACGTGACTGATCATGCACTGATCACTTGACTGATCATGCAATGATCACGTGGCTATAATGCACTGATCACGTGGCTGATCATACACTGTTCACGTGCCTGGTCATGCACAGATCACGTGAATAATCATGAACTGATCACGTGGCTATAATTCACTGATCACGTGGATATCATGCACTGATTACGTGCCTGTCATGCACAGATCACGTGACTAATCATGAACTGATCACGTAGGTATCATGCACTGATCACGTGGCTGATCATACACTGTTCACGTTACTGCTCATGCACTGATCAGGTGGCTATCATGCACTGGTAACTTGGCTAGTCATACACTGATCACGTGCCTGGTCATGCACAGATCACGTGACTGTGCATGCACTGTTCACTTGGCTGATCATACACTGAACACGTGATTGATTATGCACTGATCACTTGGATATCATGCAATGATCACGTGCCTGATCATACACTGTTCATGTGTCTGACCATGCACTGATCACGTGGCTGGTCATACACTGCTCACGTAACTGATCATGCACTGATCATGTGGCTGATCATACTCTGTTCACGTTACTGATCATGCACTGATCACGTGGCTGATCATACACTGATCACGTGACTGATAATGCAGTGATCACGTGTCTATCATGCAGTGCTCACGTGGCTGATCCTGCAATGTTCACGTAGCTAACATGTACTAGTCACGTGACTGATCATGCAATGGTAATGTAATTGACCATGCACTAATCACGTAACTGATCATGCACTGATCACGTGACTGATCATGCACTGCTCACGTGGCTATCATGCACTGCTAACGTGGCTGATCATACAATGATCACATAGCTACCATGTACTGGTCACGTGACTGATCATGCACTGATCACGTAATTGATCATGCACTGATCACGTGGCTGATCATACACTGATCACGTGGCTATCATGCACTGCTTACGTGGCTGATCATACAATGATCACATAGCTACCATGTACTGGTCACGTGACTGATCATGCAATGGTAACGTAATTGATCATGCACTGATCACGTGACTGATCATGCACTGATCACGTGGCTGAACATACTCTGCTCACCTAACTGATCATGCACACATCACATGGGTATCATGCACTGCTCACGTGGCTGGTCATGCAATGATCACATAGCTACCATGTACTGGTCACGTGACTGATCATGCAATGGTAACATAATTGATCATGCACTGATCACGTGACTGATCATGCACTGATCACGTGGCTGAACATACTCTGCTCACCTAACTGATCATGCACACATCACATGGGTATCATGCACTGCTCACATGGCTGGTCATGCAATGATCACTTAGCTACCATATACTGGTCATGTGACTGATCATGCACAGATCACGTAAATGATCATGCACTGTTCACGTGACTGATCAAGCACTGATCACGTGGCTATCATGCTCTGCTCACGTGGCTGATCATGCAATGATCACGTAGCAACCATGTACTGTTCACGTGGCTGATCATGCACTGATCACTTGGCTGGTCATACACTGATCACGTGCCTGGTCATGCACAGATTACGTGACTGATCATGCACTGATCACGTAGCTATCATGCACTGATCACCTGGCTGATCATGCACTGTTACCGTGACTGAGCATGGACTGATCACATGACTATCATGTAATGATCACTTGACTTAATGGCGCTGATCATGTGTCTGATCATGCGCTGATCATGTCTGCTATCATACACTGATCATGTGCCTCTGGAGGCAATAAACAAAGAGCTGAGTAGGCACGAATCAAACAGTCAGCAGGCAATAATCATGGAAATCAGCTGTGAGGAATCATGCTGCTCAGCTGGCAATAATCAAGCAGCTGAGCAGGCAGGAATTACGCAGCACAGCTGGCAATTGTCAAGCAGATGACAGGCAGGAATCGTGCAGCTCAGCTGGCAATGGTCAAGCAGATGAGCAGACAGTAATCACGCAGCTCAGCAGGCCCTGATCACGTGACTGAGCATGCACTTGTCTCGTGGCTGATCATACACTGATCACGTGATTGATCATGCACTGATCACATGGATATCATGCACTGATCACGTGGCTGATCATACATGTTCACGTGTCTGACCATGCACTGATCACGTGGCTGATCGTACACTACTCATGCAGCTATCATGCTCTGATCACGTGGCCATCATGCACTGATCACGTGGCTGAACATACTCTGCTCACCTAACTGATCATGCACACATCACATGGGTATCATGCACTGCTCACGTGGCTGGTCATGCAATGATCACTTAGCTACCATATACTGGTCATGTGACTGATCATGCACAGATCACGTAAATGATCATGCACTGTTCACGTGACTGATCAAGCACTGATCACGTGGCTATCATGCTCTGCTCACGTGGCTGATCATGCAATGATCACGTAGCAACCATGTACTGTTCACGTGGCTGATCATGCACTGATCACTTGGCTGGTCATACACTGATCACGTGCCTGGTCATGCACAGATTACGTGACTGATCATGCACTGATCACTTGACTGATCATGCAATGATCACGTGGCTATAATGCACTGATCACGTGGCTGATCATACACTGTTCACGTGCCTGGTCATGCACAGATCACGTGAATAATCATGAACTGATCACGTGGCTATAATTCACTGATCACGTGGATATCATGCACTGATTACGTGCCTGTCATGCACAGATCACGTGACTAATCATGAGCTGATCACGTAGGTATCATGCACTGATCACGTGGCTGATCATACACTGTTCACGTTACTGATCATGCACTGATCAGGTGGCTATCATGCACTGGTAACTTGGCTAGTCATACACTGATCACGTGCCTGGTCATGCACAGATCACGTGACTGTGCATGCACTGTTCACGTGGCTGATCATACACTGAACACGTGATTGATTATGCACTGATCACTTGGATATCATGCAATGATCACGTGCCTGATCATACACTGTTCATGTGTCTGACCATGCACTGATCACGTGGCTGGTCATACACTGCTCACGTAACTGATCATGCACTGATCATGTGGCTGATCATACACTGTTCACGTTACTGATCATGCACTGATCAGGTGGCTATCATGCACTGGTAACTTGGCTGGTCATACACTGATCACGTGCCTGGTCATGCACAGATTACGTGACTGATCATGCACTGATCACGTGACTGATCATGCACTGATCATGAGGCAATCATGCACTACTCACGTGGCTGATCATGAAATGATCACGTGGCTGTTCATGCACTGATCATTTGGCTATCATGCACTGATTACTTGGCTGATCATACACTGATCACGTTACTGATAATGCACTGATCATCTGGCTATCATGCACTCATTACCTGGCAATCGTGCACTGATCACGTGGTTGATCATACACTGATCACGAGACTGATCATGCACTGATCACGTCTATATCATGCACTGATCACATGACTGCCCATGACTGATCACGTGGATGATCATACACTGATCATGTGACAGATCATGCAGTGATCACGTGGCTATACTGCACTGATCAAGTGGCTGATCATACTCTGCTCCCGAAACTGATCATGCACTGATCACGTGACTATCATGCACTGCTAACGTGGCTGATCATGCAATGATCACGTAGCTACCATGTACTGGTCAGGTGAGTGATCATGCACTGATCACGTAATTGATCATGCACTGATCAGGTGACTTATCATGCACTGTTCACGTGACTGATCGCGCACTGAACATGTGACTGATCATGCACTGATCACGTGACTATCATGCACTGCTAACGTGGCTGATCATGCAATGATCACGTAGCTACCATGTACTGGTCACGTGACTGATCATGCACTGATCACGTAATTGATCATGCACTGATCACGTGGCTATAATGCACTGATCACGTGGCGGATCATACACTGTTCACGTGCCTGGTCATGCACAGATCACGTGACTAATCATGAACTGATCACGTAGGTATCATGCACTGATCACGTGGCTGATCATACACTGTTCACGTGTCTGATCATGCACTGATCAAGTGGCTGATCATACACTGCTCACGTAGCTGATCATGCACTGGTCACGTGTCTATCATTCAGTGCTCACGTGGCTGATCCTGCAATGATCACGTAGCTAACATGTACTGGTCATGTGACTGATTACGCCATGGTAACGTAATTGATCATGCACTGATCACGTGAGTAATCATGCCCTGATCACGTGACTGATCATGCACTGATCACGTGGCTATCATGCACTGCTAACGTGGCTGATCATACAATGATCACAGAGCTACCATGTACTGGTCACGTGACTGATCATGCACTGATCACGTAATTGATCATGCACTGATCACGTGGCTGATCATACACTGATCACGTGGCTATCATGCACTGCTTACGTGGCTGATCATACAATGATCACATAGCTACCATGTACTGGTCACGTGACTGATCATGCAATGGTAACATAATTGATCATGCACTGATCACGTGACTGATCATGCCCTGATCACGTGACTGATCATGCACTGATCACGTGGATATCATGCACTGATCACGTGGCTATCATGCACTGATCACGTGGCTGATCATGCAATGATCACGTAGCTACCATGTACTGGTCATGTGACTGATCATGCACTGATCACGTAATTGATCATGCACTGATCACGTGGCTGATCATGCACTGATCACGTGACTGATCATGCACTGATCACGTGGCTATCATGCACTGCTCCAGTGGCTGATCATGCAATGATCACGCAGCTACCATGTACTGGTCACATGACTGATCATGCACTGATCACGTAATTGATCATGCACTGATCACCTGGCTTATCATGCATTGATCATGTGACTGATCATGTGCTGATCATGTTTGGTTTCATACACTGATCATGTGCCTCTGGAGGCAATGAACAAAGAGCTGAGTAGGCAGGAATCAGTGAGCAGGCAATAATCATGGAACTCAGCTCTGAGAAATCATGCTGCTCAGCTGGCAATAATCAAGTAGATGAGCAGGCAGGAATTACGCAGCACCGGTGGCAATTGTCAAGGAGATGACAGGCAGGAATCGTGCAGCTCAGCTGGCAATTGTCAAGCAGATGAGCAGACAGTAATCACGCAGCTCAGCAGGCCCTGATCACGTGACGGAGCATGCACTGTTCACGTGGCTGATCACATACCTATCACGTGACTGATCATGCACTGATCACGTGGCTCTCATGCACTGATCACGTGATTGCACATGCACTGATCACGTAATTGTATGCACTGATCACGTGGCTATCATGCACAGATGACGTGGCTGATCATGCACTGATCATGTGACTGATCATGCACTGATCACGTAGCTATCTTGCACTGATCACTTGGCTGATCATACACTCATCATGGGATTGATCGTGCACTGATCACGGCGCTATCATGCATTGATTACATGACTCCACATGCACTGATCACTTGGCTGATCATACACTCATCACGGGACTGATCGTGCACTGATCACGGCGCTATCATGCATTGATTACATGACTCCACATGCACTGATCACGTGGATGATCATACACTGATCACGTGACTGATCATGCACTGATCACGTGACTGATCATGCACTGATCATTTGGCTATCATGCACTGATTACTTGGCTGATCATACCCTGATAATGTGACTGATAATGCACTGATCATCTGGCTATCATGCACTCATTACCTGGCTATCGTGCACTGATCACGTGGTTGATCATACACTGATCACAAGACTGATCATGCACTGATCACGTCTATATCATGCACTGATCACATGACTGCCCATGCACTGAACACGTGGATGATCATACACTGATCATGTGACAGATCATGCAGTGATCACGTGGCTATCATGCACTGCTCACGTGGCTGATCATGCAATGATCACGTAGCTACCATGTACTGGTCACGTGAGTGATCATGCACTGATCACGTAATTGATCATGCACTGATCAGGTGACTTATCATGCACTGTTCACGTGACTGATCATGCACTGATCACGTGACTGATCATGCACTGATCTCGTGGCTATCATGCACGGCTCACGTGGCTGATCATGCAATGATCACGTAATTGATCATGCACTGATCATGCGCCTGATCATGCACTGATCACGTGGCTGATCATACACTGATCACGTGACTGATAATGCAGTGATCACGTGTCTATCATGCAGTGCTCACGTGGCTGATCCTGCAATGTTCACGTAGCTAACATGTACTAGTCACGTGACTGATCATGCAATGGTAATGTAATTGACCATGCACTAATCACGTAACTGATCATGCACTGATCACGTGACTGATCATGCACTGCTCACGTGGCTATCATGCACTGCTAACGTGGCTGATCATACAATGATCACATAGCTACCATGTACTGGTCACGTGACTGATCATGCACTGATCACGTAATTGATCATGCACTGATCACGTGGCTGATCATACACTGATCACGTGGCTATCATGCACTGCTTACGTGGCTGATCATACATTGATCACATAGCTACCATGTACTGGTCACGTGACTGATCATGCAATGGTAACGTAATTGATCATGCACTGATCACGTGACTGATCATGCCCTGATCACGTGGCTGAACATACTCTGCTCACCTAACTGATCATGCACACATCACATGGGTATCATGCACTGCTCACGTGGCTGGTCATGCAATGATCACATAGCTACCATGTACTGGTCACGTGACTGATCATGCAATGGTAACGTAATTGATCATGCACTGATCACGTGACTGATCATGCACTGATCACGTGGCTGAACATACTCTGCTCACCTAACTGATCATGCACACATCACATGGGTATCATGCACTGCTCACGTGGCTGGTCATGCAATGATCACATAGCTACCATGTACTGGTCACGTGACTGATCATGCAATGGTAACATAATTGATCATGCACTGATCACGTGACTGATCATGCACTGATCACGTGGCTGAACATACTCTGCTCACCTAACTGATCATGCACACATCACATGGGTATCATGCACTGCTCACATGGCTGGTCATGCAATGATCACTTAACTACCATATACTGGTCATGTGACTGATCATGCACAGATCACGTAAATGATCATGCACTGTTCACGTGACTGATCAAGCACTGATCACGTGGCTATCATGCTCTGCTCACGTGGCTGATCATGCAATGATCACGTAGCAACCATGTACTGTTCACGTGGCTGATCATGCACTGATCACTTGGCTGGTCATACACTGATCACGTGCCTGGTCATGCACAGATTACGTGACTGATCATGCACTGATCACTTGACTGATCATGCAATGATCACGTGGCTATAATGCACTGATCACGTGGCTGATCATACACTGTTCACGTGCCTGGTCATGCACAGATCACGTGAATAATCATGAACTGATCACGTGGCTATAATTCACTGATCACGTGGATATCATGCACTGATTTCGTGCCTGTCATGCACAGATCACGTGACTAATCATGAACTGATCACGTAGGTATCATGCACTGATCACGTGGCTGATCATACACTGTTCACGTTACTGCTCATGCACTGATCAGGTGGCTATCATGCACTGGTAACTTGGCTAGTCATACACTGATCACGTGCCTGGTCATGCACAGATCACGTGACTGTGCATGCACTGTTCACTTGGCTGATCATACACTGAACACGTGATTGATTATGCACTGATCACTTGGATATCATGCAATGATCACGTGCCTGATCATACACTGTTCATGTGTCTGACCATGCACTGATCACGTGGCTGGTCATACACTGCTCACGTAACTGATCATGCACTGATCATGTGGCTGATCATACTCTGTTCACGTTACTGATCATGCACTGATCACGTGGCTGATCATACACTGATCACGTGACTGATAATGCAGTGATCACGTGTCTATCATGCAGTGCTCACGTGGCTGATCCTGCAATGTTCACGTAGCTAACATGTACTAGTCACGTGACTGATCATGCAATGGTAATGTAATTGACCATGCACTAATCACGTAACTGATCATGCACTGATCACGTGACTGATCATGCACTGCTCACGTGGCTATCATGCACTGCTAAGGTGGCTGATCATACAATGATCACATAGCTACCATGTACTGGTCACGTGACTGATCATGCACTGATCACGTAATTGATCATGCACTGATCACGTGGCTGATCATACACTGATCACGTGGCTATCATGCACTGCTTACGTGGCTGATCATACAATGATCACATAGCTACCATGTACTGGTCACGTGACTGATCATGCAATGGTAACGTAATTGATCATGCACTGATCACGTGACTGATCATGCACTGATCACGTGGCTGAACATACTCTGCTCACCTAACTGATCATGCACACATCACATGGGTATCATGCACTGCTCACGTGGCTGGTCATGCAATGATCACATAGCTACCATGTACTGGTCACGTGACTGATCATGCAATGGTAACGTAATTGATCATGCACTGATCACGTGACTGATCATGCACTGATCACGTGGCTGAACATACTCTGCTCACCTAACTGATCATGCACACATCACATGGGTATCATGCACTGCTCACGTGGCTGGTCATGCAATGATCACATAGCTACCATGTACTGGTCACGTGACTGATCATGCAATGGTAACATAATTGATCATGCACTGATCACGTGACTGATCATGCACTGATCACGTGGCTGAACATACTCTGCTCACCTAACTGATCATGCACACATCACATGGGTATCATGCACTGCTCACATGGCTGGTCATGCAATGATCACTTAACTACCATATACTGGTCATGTGACTGATCATGCACAGATCACGTAAATGATCATGCACTGTTCACGTGACTGATCAAGCACTGATCACGTGGCTATCATGCTCTGCTCACGTGGCTGATCATGCAATGATCACGTAGCAACCATGTACTGTTCACGTGGCTGATCATGCACTGATCACTTGGCTGGTCATACACTGATCACGTGCCTGGTCATGCACAGATTACCTGACTGATCATGCACTGATCACTTGACTGATCATGCAATGATCACGTGGCTATAATGCACTGATCACGTGGCTGATCATACACTGTTCACGTGCCTGGTCATGCACAGATCACGTGAATAATCATGAACTGATCACGTGGCTATAATTCACTGAATCACGTGGATATCATGCACTGATTACGTGCCTGTCATGCACAGATCACGTGACTAATCATGAACTGATCACGTAGGTATCATGCACTGATCACGTGGCTGATCATACACTGTTCACGTTACTGCTCATGCACTGATCAGGTGCTATCATGCACTGGTAACTTGGCTAGTCATACACTGATCACGTGCCTGGTCATGCACAGATCACGTGACTGTGCATGCACTGTTCACGTGGCTGATCATACACTGAACACGTGATTGATTATGCACTGATCACTTGGATATCATGCAATGATCACGTGCCTGATCATACACTGTTCATGTGTCTGACCATGCACTGATCACGTGGCTGGTCATACACTGCTCACGTAACTGATCATGCACTGATCATGTGGCTGATCATACTCTGTTCACGTTACTGATCATGCACTGATCAGGTGGCTATCATGCACTGGTAACTTGGCTGGTCATACACTGATCACGTGCCTGGTCATGCACAGATTACGTGACTGATCATGCACTGATCACGTGACTGATCATGCACTGATCATGAGGCAATCATGCACTACTCACGTGGCTGATCATGCAATGATCATGTAGCTACCAGGTACCGGTCACGTGACTCATCATACATCCATCAGGTGACTGTTCATGCACTGATCACGTGGCTATCATGCACTGTTCACGTGGCCGATCATACACTGACCACCTGCCTGGTCATGCACAGATCACGTGACTAATCATGAAATGATCAGGTAGCTATCATGCACTGATCACGTGGCTATCATGCACTGATCACGTGGCTATCATGCACAGATTCACGTGGCTGATCATGCAATGATCACGTAGTTACCATGTACTGGTCACGTGACTGATCATGCACTGATCACGTAATTGATCATTGCACTGATCACGTGACTGATCATGCACTGATCACGAGACTGATCATGCACTGATCACGTGCCTATCAATGCACTGCTCCCGTGGCTGATCGTGCAATGATCACGCAGCTACCATGTACTGGTCACATGACTGATCATGCCACTGATACGTAATTGATCAATGCACTGATCACCTGGCTTATCGTGCATTGATCATGTGACTGATCCTGTGCTGATCATGTTTTGGTGTCATACACTGATCATGTGCCTCTGGAGGCAATGAACAAAGAGCTGAGTAGGCAGGAATCAGTGAGCAGGCAATAATCGTGGAATTCAGCTCTGAGAAATCATGCTGCTCAGCTGGCCAATAATCAAGTAGATGAGCAGGCAGGAATTTACGCAGCACAGGTGGCAATTGTCAAGGAGATGAGCAGACAGTAATCATGCAGCTCAGCAGGCCCTGATCACGTGACTGAGCATGCAGTGTCCACGTGGCTGATCACACACCTATCACGTGGACTATTCATGCACTGATCACGTGGCTCTCATGCACTGATCACGTGATTGCACATGCAATGATCACGTGCACTGATTGGTATGCACTG
>NW_020190309.1:0-9247 GCF_002263795.3 Bos taurus
GTCATGTGATCAGTGCATGATAGCTAAGTGATCAGTGCCTGATCAACCACGTGATCAGAGCAAGATTGCCACGTGATCAGTGCATGATTATTTTAGGTGATCAATGTATGATAAGCCCACATTATCAGTGCATGATAGCCACGTGATCAGTGCATGATCAGTCACGTGATCATGGCATGCGAAGTCATGTGATCAGTGCATGATAGCTATGTGATCAGTGCATAATCAGTCACGTGATCAGAGCATGATCAGCTACGTGATCAGTACACATGATCAAGCCAAGTGATCATTGCATGCACAGTCACGTGATCAGTGTATGATCAGCCTCGTGATCAGTGCAGGATCAGCCACGTGATCAGTGCATGAACAGGCCCGTGATCAGTGCATGATCAGGCTCATGATGAGTGCATGATCAGTCACGTGATCAGTCCATGATCAGTCACGTGAGTAGTGCATGATAAGAGACGTGATCAGTGCATGATCAGTCAAGTGATCAGTGCATTATCAGCCACGTGATCAGTGCAAGATCAGCCACGGGATCAGTGCATGATAGCCACCAGATCAGTGATGATCAGTCACGTGATCAGTGCAATGATCTGTCACGTGATCAGTACATGATAGCAACCTGATCAGAGCATGATATGCAATGGGATTTGTGCATGATCAGCCACGTGATCAGTGTAAGATCATACATGTGATCAGTGCATGATCAGCCACGTGATCATTGGTATGATCAGCCACATGATGAGTGCATGATCTGCACGTGATCAGTGCATGATCTGCCACGGGATCAGTGCATGACAGGCACGTGATCAGTGGCATGATCAGTCATGTGATCAGTGTATGATCAGCCAAGTGATCAGTACATGATGCAACCTGATCAGAGCATGATATGCCAATGGATTGTGCATGATCAGCCAACGTGATCAGTGTACGATCACACATGTGATTAGTGCATGATCAGCCACGTGATCATTGTATGATCAGCCACGTGATGAGTGCATGATCTGCAACGTGAATCAGTGCATGATCAGCCACGGGATCAGTGATGATCAGTCACGTGATCACTGTATGAACAGCCACGTGATCAGTGCATGATAGCGACGTGTCAAGTGCATGATCAGTCACGTGATCAGTGCATGATAGCCACGTGATCAGTGCATGAATCAGTCACGTGATTAGTGCATGATTTGTCACTGATCAGTGTATAATATCCACGTGATCAAGTTCATGCGCCGTCATGTGATCAGTGCATGATACGCAACGTGATCAGTGCATGAAGCTACGTGGTCAGTGCATGCTCAGTCACATGATCAGTGTATGATCAACTTCGTGATCAGTGCATGAATAGCTACATATTAGTGCATGCCAGTCCTGAATAAGTGCATGTGCAGTACGTGATCAGTGCATTATAGCCACGTGATCAGTTCTTGTTTAGTCACATGATCAGCATTCAGACACGAATCACTGCATCTAAGTCACGTGATCAGTTCATGTTCAGCCATGTGATTAGTGCATGATCAGCCACATGATAAATGCGTGATCATCCACGTGATTATTGCATGCACAATCAAGTGATCAGTGCATGGTAGTCAACGTGATCTATGCATGATCAGTCACGTGATCAGTGCATGATTCAGTCATGTGATCAGTGCATGATCAGCCATTTTTTTAGTGCAAAGCAGTCAAGTATCAGCGTATTATCATCCACGTGATCAGTGCAGGCGCAGTCAAGTGATCAGTGCATGCAGTCTCGTGATCAGTGTATTTTCAGCTTCGTGTTCAGAGTACGATCAGCCACGTGATCAGTGTATCATCAGCCCATGATCAGTGCATGATCAGCCAGATGATCAGTGCATGCACAGTCCTGTGATCAGTGGGTAATATCAGCTTCGTGAATCAGTGCATGATCAGCCACGTGATCAGTGCATGATCAGGCCACATGATCAATGCATGCACATTCATGTGATCAGTGCATGATCCACATCGTGATTAGTGCATGATCAGTCATGTGATCAACTGTATGATCAGCCAACGTGATAAGTGCAAGAACAGCACGTGATCAGTGCATGACCACAACGTGATTAGTGCATGATCAGTCATGTGATGAGTGTATGATCAGCCACGTGACCAGTGCATATCCAAAACGTGATTAGTGCATGATCAGCCACGTGATCAGGTATGATAAGCCACGTGATAATTGCATAATCAGCCATGTTATCATTGCATGCACACTCACGTGATCAGTGTATGATCAGCTTCGAGATCAGTGCATGATCAGCACGGGATCCGGGCGTGATTGACATGTGATCAGTGGCATGAGAGCTACGTGATCAGTGCATGATCAGCCACGTGAACATTGCATTATCCGCCACGTGATCAGTGCATGCACACTACGTGATCAGTGTATGATCACCTTCGTGATCAGTGCATGATCAAGCTACGTGATCAGTGCATGATCAGTCACTTGATCAGTGTATGATCATCTTCGTGATCAGTGCATGATCAGCTACATGATCAGTGCATGTGCAGTCTCGTGATCAGTGCATGATAAGTCACGTGATCAGTGCATGATCTGTCACGTGATCAGTGTGTGATCATCCATATGACAGTGCATGCGCAATCTCGAGATCATTGCATGATAGCGACGTGATCACTGCATGATTAGTCACGTGATCTGTTCCAGATCAGCTACGTGATTAGTGCATGAAAGCCAGGTGATCCGTGCATGATCAGTCACGTGATCATGTAAGATAAACACGTGATCAATGCATGATAGCCACCAGATCAGTGCATGAATCAGTCACGTGGCAGTGTATGACAACCACGTGATTAGTGCATGAAGCCAGGTGACTAGTGCCTGATCAGTCAGGCGATCAGTGCAAGATCAGCCACGGGATCCGGGCATGGGTTGACATGTGATCAGTGCATGAGAGCTACGTGATCATGCATGATCAGCCACGTGATCATTGCATTATCCGCCACGTGATCAGTGCATGCACACTCACGTGATCAGTGTATGATCAACTTCGTGATCAGTGCATGATCAGCTACGTGGGTCAGTGCATGCTCAGTCACATGATCAGTGTATGATCAACTTCGTGATCAGTGCATGATCAGCTACGTGATCAGTGCATGCTCAGTCACATGATCAGTGCATGTGCAGTCACGTGATCAGTGCATTATAGTCACGTGTTCAGTGCATGATCTGTCACGTGATCAGTGTGTGATCATCCATATGATCAGTGCAATGCGCAATCTCGAGATCATTGCATGATACGACGTGATCACTGCATGATTAGTCACGTGATCTGTTCCAGATCAGCTACGTGATTAGTGCATGATAGCCAGGTGATCAGTGCATGATCAGTCACGTGATCAGTGTAAGATCAACCCGTGATCAATGCATGATAGCCACCAGATCAGTGCATGATCAGTCACGTGATCAGTGCCATGATCTGTCACGTGTCCTGTGTATGATATCTAAGTGATCATTCTTGCGCAGTCATGTGATCAGTGCATGATAGCTAAGTGATCAGTGCCTGATCAACCACGTGATCAGAGCAAGATTGCCACGTGACAGTGCATGATTATTTAGGTGATCAATGTATGATAAGCCACATTATCAGTGCATGATAGCACGTGATCAGTGCATGATCAGTCACGTGACATGGCATGAGAAAGTCATGTGATCAGTGCATGATAGCTATGTGATCAGTGCATAATCAGACACGTGATCAGAGCATGATCAGCTGACGTGATAGTACAATGATCAGCCAAGTGATCATTGCATGCACAGTCAGTGATCAGTGTATGATCAGTCCTCGTGATCAGTGCAGGAATCAGCCCACGTGATCAGTGCATGAACAGGCGTGATCAGTGCATGATCAGGCTCATGATCAGTGCATGAATCAACAGTACGGATCAGTCCATGATCAGTCACGTGAGTAGTGCATGATAAGAGACGTGATCAGTGCATGATCAGTCAAGTGAATCAGTGCATTATCAGCCACGTGATCAGTGCAAGATCAGCCACGGGATCAGTGCATGATAGCACCAAGATCAGTGCATGATCAGTCACGTGATCAGTGCATGATCTGTCACGTTCCTGTGTATGATATCTAAGTGATCAGTTCTTGCGCAGTCATGTGTAGTGCATGATAGCTAAGTGATCAGTGCCTGATCAACCACGTGATCAGAGAAAGATTGCCACGTGATCAGTGCATGATTATTTAGGTGATCATGTATGATAAGCCACTTTATCAGTGCATGATAGCCACGTGATCAGTGCATGATCAGTCACGTGATATGGGCATGCGAAGTCATGTGATCAAGTGCATGATAGCTATGTGATCAGTGCATAATCAGTCACGTGATCAGAGCATGATCAGCTACTGATCAGTAACATGATCAGCCAAGTGATCATTGCATGCACAGTCACGTGATCAGTGTATGATCAGCCTCGTGATCAGTGCAGGATCAGCCACGTGATCAGTGCATGAACAGGCCCGTGATCAGTGCATGATCAGGCTCATGATCAGTGCATGATCAGTCACGTGATCAGTCAATGATCAGTTCACGTGAGTAGTGCATGATAAGAGACGTGATAAGTGCATGATCAGTCAAGTGATCAGTGCATTATCAGCCACGTGATCAGTGCAAGATCAGCCCACGGGATCAGTTGCATGATAGCCACCAGATCAGTGCATGATAGTCACGTGTCAGTGCATGATCTGGTCACGTGTCCTGTGTATGATATCTAAGTGATCAGTTCTTGCGCAGTCATGTGCTTCAGTGCATGATAGCTAATGATCAGTGCCTGATCAACCACGTGATCAGAGCAAGATTGCCACGTGATCAGTGCATGATTATTTAGGTGATCAATGTATGATAAGCCACATTATCAGTGCATGATAGCCACGGGACCAGTGCATGATCAGTCAACGTGATCATGGCATGCGAAGTCATGTGATCAGTGCATGATAGCTATGTGATCAGTGCATAATCAGTCATGTGATCAGTGCATGATCAGCCACGTGATCAGTAATGATCAGCAAGTGATCATTGCATGCACAGTCACGTGATCAGTGTATGATCAGCCTCGTGATCAGTGCAGGAGATCAGCCACGTGATCAGTGCATGAACAGGCCCGTGATCAGTGCATGATCAGGCTCATGATCAGTGCATGATCAGTCACGTGATCAGTGCATGATCAGGCAAGTGAGTAGTGCATGATAAGAGACTTGATCAGTGAATGATCAGTCAAGTGACAGTGCAATTATCAGCCACGTGATCAGTGCAAGATCAGCCACGGGATCAGTGCATGATCAGGACGTGATCATGCATGATCAGTCATGTGATCAGTGTATGATCAGCCACGTGATCAGTACATGATAGCAACCTTATCAGAGCATGATCAGGCAATTGATTTGTGCATGATCAGCCACGTGATCAGTGTACGATCATACATGTGATCAGTGCATGATCAGCCACGTGATCATTGTATGATCAGCCACATGATGAGTGCATGATCTGCACGTGATCAGTGCATGATCTGCCACGGGATCAAGTGCATGATCAGGCACGTGATCAGTGCATGATCAGTCATGTGATCAGTGTATGATCAGCCAAGTGATCAGTACATGATAGCAAACCTGATCAGAGCATGATATGCAATGGGATTTGTGCATGATCAGCCACGTGATCAGTGTACGATCACACATGTGATTCAGTGCATGATCAGCCACGTGATCATTGTATGATCAGCCACGTGATGAGTGCATGATCGCAACGTGATCAGTGCATGATCAGCCACGGGATCAGTGCATGATCAGTCACGTGATCACTGTATGAACAGCCACGTGGATCAGTGCATGATAGCGACGTGTCAAGTGCATGATCAGTCACGTGATCAGTGCTGATAGCCACGTGATCAGTGCATGATCAGTCACGTGATTAGTGCATGATTTGTCACTTGATCAGTGTATAATATCCACGTGATCAGTTCATGCGCCGTCATGTGATCAGTGCATGATACGCAACGTGATCAGTGCATGATCAGCTACGTGGTCAGTGCATGCTCAGTCACATGATCAGTGGCTATGATCAGCTACATGATTAGTGCATGCCTCAGTCACATGATCAGTGCATGTGCAGTTACGTGATCAGTGCATGATAAGTCACGTGTTCAGTGCATGATCTGTCACGTTGATCAGTGTGTGATCATCCGTATGATCAGTGCATGCGCAATCTCGAGATCATTGCATGATAGCGACGTGATCACTGCATGATTACAACACGGATCTGTTCCAGATCAGCTACGTGATTAGTGCATGATAGCCAGGTGATCAGTGCATGATCAGTCACGTGATCAGTGTATGATCAACCACGTGATCAATGCATGATAGCCACCATATCAGTGCATGATCAGTCACGTGATCAGTGCATGGTCAGCCATGTGATCAGTATATGATCAGCCAAGTGATCATTGCATGCACAGTCACGTGATGTGTATGATCAGCCTCGTGATCAGTGCAGGATCAGCCACGTGATCAGTGCATGAACAGGCCCGTTGTTCAGTGCATGATCAGGCTCATGATCAGTGCATGATCATCACGTGATCAGTCCATGATCAGTCAGTGAGTAGTGCATGATCAGACACGTGATCAGTGCATGATCAGTCAAGTGATCAGTGCATTATCAGCACGTGATCAGGCAGGATCAGCCACGTGATCAGTGCATGACAGGCATGTGAAGAATGCATGATCAGTCACGAGATCAGTGTATTATAGGCCAGGTTAACAGTGCATGATCAGCCACGTGATCAGTGCATGATAGCCACGTAATCAGTGCATGGTCAGTCACGTGATCACTGTATGATCAGCCACGTGATCAGTACATGATAGCAACCTGATCAGAGCATGATATGCAATGGGATTTGTGCATGATCAGCCACGTGATCAGTGTACGATCATACATGTGATCAGTGCATGATCAGCCACGTGATCATTGTATGATCAGCCACGTGATGAGTGCATGATCAGCCACGTGATCAGTGTTTGATCAGCCACGTGTTCAGTGCATGATAGACACGTGATCAGTGCATGATAGCCACGTGATCATTGTCTACAATTACGTGAACACTGCATGTGCAGTCCCGTGATCAGTGCATAATAGCCACGTGATCAGTGAATGATCAGTCACGTGATCAGTGCCTCATCAGTAACGTCATCAGTGTATTATCATCCACATGATCAGTGCATGCGCAGTCATGTGATCAGTGCATTATAGCCACGTGATCAGTTCTTGTTTAGTCACATGATCAGCACCATTCAGACACGAGATCACTGGCTTGCTAAGTCACGTGATCAGTTCATGTTCCGCCATGTGATTAGTGCATGATCAGCCACATGATAAATGCGTGATCATCCACGTGATTATTGCATGCACAATCAAGTGATCAGTGCATGGTAGTCACGTGATCTATGCATGATCAGTCACGTGATCAGTGCATGATCAGTCATGTGATCAGTGCATGATCAGCCATTTTTTTAGTGCATAAGCAGTCAAGTGATCAGCGTATTATCATCCACGTGATCAGTGCAGGCGCAGTCAAGTGATCAGTGCATGCAGTCTCGTGATCAGTGTATTTTCAGCTTCGTGTTCAGAGTACGATCAGCCACGTGATCAGTGTATCATCAGCCACATGATCAGTGCATGATCAGCCACATGATCAGTGCATGCACAGTCCTGTGATCAGTGTAATATCAGCTTCGTGATCAGTGCATGATCAGCCACGTGATCAGTGCATGATCAGCCACATGATCAATGCATGCACATTCATGTGATCAGTGCATGATCCACATCGTGATTAGTGCATGATCAGTCATGTGATCACTGTATGATCAGCCACGTGATAAGTGCAAGAACAGCCACGTGATCAGTGCATGATCCACAACGTGATTAGTGCATGATCAGTCATGTGATTAGTGTATGATCAGCCACGTGACCAGTGCATCATCCAAAACGTGATTAGTGCATGATCAGCCACGTGATCAGTGTATGATAAGCCACGTGATAATTGCATAATCAGCCATGTTATCATTGCATGCACATCACGTGATCAGTGTATGATCAGCTTCGAGATCAGTGCATGATCAGCCACGGGATCCGGGCCGTGATTGACATGTGATCAGTGCATGAGAGCTACGTGATCAGTGCATGATCAGCCACGTGAACATTGCATTATCCGCCACGTGATCAGTGCATGCACACTCACGTGATCATTGTATGATCAACTTCGTGATAGTGCATGATCAGCTACGTGATCAGTGCATGCTCAGTCACATATCAGTGTATGATCAACTTCGTGATCAGTGCATGATCAGCTACATGATCAGTGCATGCTCAGTCACATGACCAGTGCATGTGCAGTCTCGTGATCCGTGCATGATAAGTCACGTGATCAGTGCTATCTGTCACGTGATCAGTGCTGTGATCATCCATATGAATCAGTGCACGCGCAATCTCGAGATCATTGCATGATAGCGACGTATCACTGGCATGATTAGTCACGTGATCTGTTCCAGATCAGCTACGTGATTATGCATGAAAGCCAGGTGATCAGTGCATGATCAGTCACGTGATCAGTGTAAGATCAAACACGTGATCAATGCATGATAGCCACCAGAATCAGTGCATGATCAGTCACGTGGTCAGTGTATGAACAGCCACGTGATTAGTGCATGATAGCCAGGTGACTAGTGCCTGATAGTCAGGCGATCAGTGCATGATCAGCCACGGGATCCGGCATGGTTGACATGTGATCAGTGCATGAGAGCTACGTGATCAGTGCATGATCAGCCACGTGATCATTGCATTATCCGCCACGTGATCAGTGCATGCACACTCACGTGATCAGTGTATGATCAACTTCGTGATCAGTGCATGATCAGCTACGTGGTCAGTGCATGCTCAGTCACATGATCGAGTGTATGATCAACTTCAGTGATCAGTGCATGATCAGCTACGTGATCAGTGCATGCTCAGTCACATGATCAGTGCATGTGCAGTCACGTGATCAGTGCCATTATAAGTCACGTGTTCAGTGCATGATCTGTCACGTGATCAGTGTGTGATCATCCATAGATCAGTGCATGCGCAATCTCGAGATCATTGCATGATAGCGACGTGATCACTGCATGATTAGTCACGTGATCTGTTCCAGATCAGCTACGTGATTAGTGCA
>NW_020190310.1:0-16494 GCF_002263795.3 Bos taurus
ACGTGATCAGTGTATGCGCAGTAGTCCATGATCAGTGTGTAATGTTCAGCCACGTGATCACGTGCATGATAGCAAACTGATAGTGCATGTTAAGCAACGTGATTAGTGCATGATCAGCCACGTGATAAGTGTACGATGAGACACGTGATCAGTGCATGATTAGCCACGTGATCAGTGCATGATAGCCACCTGAGCAGAGCATGATAAGCAACGTGATTAGTGCATTATCAGCCACGTGATCAGTGTATGATCAGCCCCATGATCAGGGCAATATCAGCAACATGACCAGTACATGGACAGTCACGTGATCAGTGTATGATCAGCTTCATGATCAGTGCATGATCAGCCACGTGAGCAGTTCATGGTCACGCACGTGATCAGTCCATGATCAGCCACGTGATCACTGTATTTTCAGCCACGTGATCACTGCATGATCCACAACGTGATTAGTGCATGATCAGCCACGTGATCAGTGTATGATCAGGCACGTGATCAATGCATGATCAGCCACGTGATCAGTGCATCATAAGCCACGTGATCAGTGCATGCACAGTCACGTGATCAGTGTATGATGAGCTTCGTGATCAGTGCATAATCAGCCACGTGATCAGTGCATGATCAGGCACGTGAAGAGTGCATGATCAGTCACGTGATCAGTGTATGATCAGCCACGTGATCAGTGCATGATAGCCACGACTGTGCATGATCAGTCAGGTGATCACTGCATGATCAGCCATGGGATCAGTGCATGATAGCCATGGATCAGTGCATGATACTTACGAGATCTGTGCATTATCAGCCAAGTAATCAGTGCATGATCAGCCACTTGATCACTGTATGATCAGCCACGTGATCAGTGCATATGCAGTCACGTGATCAGTGTATGATCAGCCACGTGTTCAGTGCATGATAGCCAAGTGATCAATGCATGATAGCTAAGTGATCAGTGCATGCTCAGTCACATGAGCAGTGCATGATATCCACGTGATCAGTGCATGATCAGTCACGTGATCAGTGCATGATAGCCACGTGAACAGTACATGATTATTCAGTGCCTGATCAGCCACGTGATCAGAATATGATCAGCCACGTGATCAGTGTATGATCAGCCACACGATCATTGCATTATCCGCAACATATTTAGTGCATGATCAGGCACATGAACAGTGTATTATCAGCCATGTGATCAGTGCATGATCAGCCACGTGATGAATGCATGATCACCCACGTTTTCAGTGCATGCACAGTCGCGTGATCAGTGTATGATCAGCTTCGTGATCAGTGCATGCTCAGCCACGTAATCAGTGCATGATCAGGCACGTGATCAGTGCATTATCAGTCACGTGAACATTGTATGATCAGCCACGTGATCAGTGCATAATCAGCCCCTTGATCAGTGCATGATCATCCAAATGATCAGTGCATGCAGTCTCGTGATCAGTGTATGATCAGCTTCGTGATCAGTGCATGATCAGCCACGTGATCAGTGCATGATCAGGCACGTGATCAGTGCATGATCAGTCAAGTGATCAGTGTTTGATAAGACAGGTGATCAGTGCATTATTGCCATGTGATCAGTGAATGATCAGCCCCATAATCAGTGCATGATAGCCACCTGACCAGTCCATGATCAGCAACGTGATTAGTGCATGATCAGCCACATGATCAGTGCATGATCAGTCACGTGATCACTGTATGATCAGCCACGTCATCAGTGCACGTGCAGTCACGTGATCAGTGCATGATCAGCCACGTGATCACTGCATGATAGCCATGTGATCATTGCCTACAGTTACATGATCAGTGCATGGGAGTCAGGTGATCAGTGCACGATACCCAGTGATCACCGCATGAATCAATACCATGATCAGCAATATTCAGGACACTTATCACTGTATGCTCAGTCACGTGATCAGATTTCTGATCAGCCACGTGATCAGTGCATGATCAGTTTCGGGAGCAGAGTATGATCAGCCACTTGATCAGTGCAGATAGCCACGTGATTCAGTGCATGATCAGTCACGTCTTGCAGTGCATGATCAATCACGTGATCAGTGCATGATCAGCTACGTTATCAGTGCAGGATAGCCAGGTGATCAGTGCATGATCAGTCACGTGTTGAATGTTATGATCAGCCACGTGACTAGTGCATGATCAGTTCACGTGATCAGTGTACGATCAACCACGGGATCAATGCATGGTAGCCACCAGATCAGTGCATGATCAGCTTCACGTGATCAGTGCAAGATTGCCAAGGGATCAGTGCATGATTAGTTTATGTTATCAATGTATGATTAGCCACGTGATTAGTGCATCATCAGCCACGTGATCAGTGCATGATCAGCCACGTGATGAGGTGAAGGATACGCAACGTGATGAGTGCATGATAGCCACCTGATCCGTGCATGATCAGTCACGTGATCATGGCATGGGCAGTCATGTGATCAGTGCATGATAGCTACGAAATCAGTTCATAATCAGTCACGTGATCACTGCCATGATCATTCACGTGATCAGTGCATGCTAGCCACGTGATCAGTGCATGATAAGCCACTTGATCAGTGCATGATCAGTCACGTGATCAGTGTATAATCAGCCTCGTGATCAATGTATGATCATCCACGTGATCAGTGCATGATAGGCACGTGATCAGTGCATGATAGCCAAGTGATCAGTGCATTATAGCCATGTGATGAGTGCATGATCAGTCACGTGATCATTGTATGATCAACAACGGGATCAATGCATGATAGCCACCAGATCAGTGCATGATCAGTCAAGTGATCAGTGCATGATCTGTCACGTGTCCAGTGTATGATATCCACGTTGTCAGTTCTTGCACAGTCATGTGATCAGTGCATGATAGCTAAGTTATCAGTGCCTGATCAGCCACGTGATCAGTGCAAGGTCGCCCCGTTATCAGTGCATGATTATTTAGGTGATCAATGTATTATTAGCCACATGATCAGTGCATGACAGCCACGTGATCAGTGCATGATCAGTCACGTGATCATGGCATGCGCAGTCATGTGATCAGTGCATGATAGCTACGCGATCAGTGCATAATCAGTCACGTGATCAGTGCATGATTAACCACGTGATCAGTGCATGATAGCCACGTGATCAGTGCATGATCAGTCACATGATCATGGCATGTGCATTCTTGTGATCAGTGCATTATAGCTAAGCGATCAGTGCATAATCAGTCATATGATCACTGCATGATCAGCCACGTGATCAGTGCATGATCAGTCACGTGATCAGTGTATGATCAGCTTCGTGATCAGTGCATGCACAGTCACGTGATCAGTGTATGATCAGCTTCTTGATCAGTGCATGATTAGCCACGTGTTCAGTGCATGATCAGTCACGTGATCAGTGTGTGATAGTCCAGTTATCATTGCATGATCAGCCTCGTGATCAGTGCATGATCAGCCAAGTGATCAGTGCATGCGTAGTCACGTGATCAGTGTATGATCAGCCAAATGATCAGTGCATGATCATGTACGTGATCAGTGCATGATCAGACACCTGATCAGTGCATGATAAGTCATGTGATCAGTTTATGATCAGCCACGTGATCAGTGCATGATCAGCCACGTGATTAGTGTATGATCAGCCACATGATCAGTGTATGATCAGCCACGAGATCAGTGCATGAGCAGCCAGGTGATCAGTGCCTGCACAGTCCCGTGATCAGTGTATGATCAGCCACGTGATCAGTGCATGAACAGCCACGTGATCATTGTATGATCAGCCACGTGATCAGTGCATGATCCACAACGTGTTTAGTGCATTATCAGTCATGTGAGCAGTGTATGGTCAGCCACTTGATCAGTGCATGATCTCCCACGTGATTAATGCATGATCAGCCACATGATCAGTGCAGGCACAGTCACGTGATCAGTGTATGATTAGCTTCGTGATCATTGCATGATCAGCCACGTGATCAGTGCATGATCAGGCCAGTGAAGAGTGCATGATCAGTCACGTGATCAGTGTATGATAGCCAGGCTATCATTGCATGAAAAGCCACGTGATCTGTGCATGATCAGCCACGTGATCAGTGCATGCACAGTCACGTGATCAGTGCATGATAGCTACGAGATCAGTGCATGATCAGACACGAAATCAGTGCATGGTCAGCCACGTGATCACTGTATGATCAGCCACGTGATCAGTGCATGTGCAGTCACGTGATCAGTGTATGACCAGCCACGTGTTCAGTGCATGATAGCCAAGTGATCAATGCATGATAGCTACGTGATCAGTGCATGCTCAGTCACATGAGGAGTGCATGATTCCCACGTGATCATTGCCTACATGTACGTGATCAGTTCATGTGCATCCCGTGTTCAGGGCATGATAGGAACGTGATCAGTGCATGATAGCCAAATGATCAGTGCATGATCAATCACGTCTTCAGTGCATGATCTGAACGTGATCACTGTATGATCATCCTCGTGATCAGTGCATGCCCAATCTCGAGATCAGTGCATGATAGCGACGTGATCACTGCATGATCATTCACGTGATCAGTGCATGCTAGCCACGTAATCAGTGCATGATAGCCACTTGATTACTGCATGATCAGTCACGTTATCAGTGTATGATCAGCCTCGTGATCAGTGTATGATCATCCAAGTGCTCAGTGCATGATAGGCACGTGATCAGTGCATGAGAACCAACAGATCACTGCATGATCAGCCACGTGATCAGTGCATGCTAGCCAAGTGATCAGTGCATGATAGCCAGGTGATCAGTGCATGATAACCACGTGATCAGTGCATGATAGCCAACAGATCACTGCATGATCAGCCAGGTGATCAGTTCATGCTAGCCACGTAATCAGTGCATGATAGCCACTTGATTAGTGCATGATCAGTCACGTTATCAGTGTATGATCAGCCTCGTGATCAGTGTATGATCATCCACGTGCTAAGTGCATGATAGGCACGTGATTAGTGCATGAGAGCCAACAGATCACTGCATGATCAGCCACGTGATCAGTGCATGATAGCCAAGTGATCAGTGCATGATAGACACGTGAAAAGTGCATGATAACCACGTGATCAGTGCATGAAAAGTCACGTGATCAGTGCATGATAGCCACTTCATCAGTGTATGATCATCCAGGTGATCAGTGCATGATAGGCCTGTGAACAGTGCATGATAGCCAACAGATCACTGCATGATCAGCCACGTGATCAGTGCATGATAGCCAAGTGATCAGTGCATGATAGCCACGTGATCAGTGCATGATAGCCACGTGATCAGTGCATGATCAGTCAGGTGAACAGTGTATGATCAACCACGTGATCAATGCATGATAGCCACCAGATCAGTGCATGATCAGTCACGTGATCAGTGCATGATCTGTCACGTGTCCAGTGTATGATATCCACGTGATCAGTTCTGGCCCAGTCATGTGATCAGTTTCATGATAGCTAAGTTATCAGTGCCTGATCAGCCACGGGATCAGTGCAAGATCGCCAGGTGATCAGTGCATGATTATTTAGGTGATCAATGTAAGATTAGCCACATGATTAGTGCATGATAGCCACGTGATCAGTGCATGATCAGTCACGTGATCAGTGCATGATCAGCCACGTGATCACTGCATGATAGCCACGTAATCTCTGTATGATCAGCCGCGTAATCAGTGCATGATAGCCACTTGACCAGTACATGATCAGCCACCTGATCAGTGTATGATCTGCCACGTGATCAGTGCATGATAGCCAAGTGATCAATGCATGATAGTACGTGATCGGTGCATGCTCAGTCACATGATCAGTGCATGATCAGCCACGTGATCAGTGCATGCACAGTTACGTGATCAGTGTGTGATCAGCTTCGTGATCAGTGTATGATCAGCCACGTGATCAGTGCATGATCAGGCACGTGATCAGTGCTTGATCAGTCATGTGATCAGTGTATGGTCAGCGAGGTGATCAGTGCATGATCAGCCACGTGATCAGTGCATGAACAGGCACCTGAAGAGTACATGATCAGCCACGTGATCAGTGCATGATCAGCAACGTGATCAGTGCATGCACAGTCACGTGATCAGTGCATGATCAGGCCAGTGAAGAGTGCACGATCAGTCACGTGATCAGTGTATGATAGCCAGGTTACCAGTGCATGATCAGCCAGGTGATCTGTGCATGATCAGCGAAGTGATCAGTGCATGCACAGTCCCTTGGTCAGTGTATGATCAGCTTTGTGATCAGTGCATGATCAGACACGTGATCAGTGCATGATCAGGCACGTGATCAGTCATGATCAGTCACATGATCAGTGTATGATCAGCCACGTGTTCAGTGCATGATAGCATCGTGATCAGTGCATGATCAGCAACGCGATTATTGCATGACCAGCCACGTGATCAGTGCATGATCAGCCACGTGATCACTGTATGATCAGCCACGTGATCAGTGCATGTGCAGTCAGGTGATCAGTGCATGATCAGCCACGTGATCAGTGCATGATAGCCAAGTGATCAATGCATGGTAGCTATGTGATTTGTGCATGCTTAGTCACATGATCAGTGCATGATCAGCCACGTGATCAGAGCATGATAGCCAAGTGATCATTGCCTACAGTTCCATGATCACTGCATGCACAGTCACATTATCAGTGCATGATAGCCACGTGATCAGTGCATGATCAGGCACGTGATCAGTGTATGATCAGCCAGGTGATCACTGCATGATAGCCAAGTGATCAATGCATGGTAGTACTTAATCGCTGCCTGCTCAGTCACATGATCAGTGCATGATCATCCACGTGATCAGTGCTTGATCAGTCATGTGATAAGTGTATGGTCAGCCACGTGATCAGTGCATGATCAGCCACGTGATCAGTGCATGAACAGGCACCTGAAAAGTACATGATCAGCCACGTGATCAGTGCATGATCAGCAAAGTGATCAGTGCATGATCAGGCACTCGATCAGTGCATGATCAGGCACGTGAAGGGTGCACGATCAGTCACGTGATCAGTGTATGATAGCCAGGTTACCAGTGCATGATCCGCGAGGTGATCTGTGCATGATCAGCCAAGTGATCAGTGCATGCACAGTCCCGTGGTCAGTGTATGATCAGCTTTGTGATCACTGCACGATCAGACACGTGATCAGTGCATGATAGGGCACGTGATCAGTCATGATCAGTTACATGATCAGTGTATGATCAGCCACGTGTTCAGTGCATGATAGCATCGTGATCTGTGCATGATCAGGCACGTGATCAGTCATGATCAGCCACATGATAAGTGTATGATCAGCCACGTGTTCAGTGCATGATAGCATCGTGATCAGTGCATGATCAGTCACGTAATCAGTGCATGATCAGCCACGGGAACAGTGCATGATATCCATGTGATCAGTGCATGATAGCTACGTGATCAGTGCATAATTAGCCACGTAATCAGTGCATGATAAGCACCGGCCAGTGCATGATCAGCAACGTGATTAGTCCATGATCAGCCACGTGATCAGTGCATGATCAGCCACGTGATCACTGTATGATCAGCCACATGATCAGTGCATGTGCAGTCAGGTTAATAGTGTATGATCACCCACGTAATCAGTGCATGATAGCCAAGTGATCAATGCATGGTAGCTACGTGATTGGTGCATGCTCAGTCACATGATCAGTGCATGATCAGCCACGTGATCAGTGCATGATAGCCAAGTGATCATTGCCTACAGTTCCATGATCAGTGCATGCGCAGTCACATTATCAGTGCATGATAGCCACGTGATCAGTGCATGATCAGTCCCGTGATCAGTGCATGATCAGTCAGGTGATCAGTGTATGATCATCCACATAATCAGTGCATGGGCACTCACGTGATCAGTGCATGATTGCCACGTGATCAGTGCATGATCAGTCATGTATTCAGTGCATGATCTCTCACGTTATCAGTGTATGATCATCCATGTGACAAGTGCATTATCAGCCACGTGATCAGTGCTTGATAGCCACGTGATCAGTGCATGAACAGTAACGTTATCAGTATATGATCAGCCAAATGATCAGTGCATTATCAGGTACGTGATCAGTGCATGATCAGTCATGTGATCAGTGCATGATCAGGCACGTAAAGAGTGCATGATCAGTCACCTTATCAGTGTATGATAGCCAGGGTATCAGGGCATGATCAGCCACGTGATCAGTGCATGATCAGCCACGTAATGAGTGCATGCACAGTCACCTGATCATTGTATGCTCAGCTTCGTGATCAGTGCATGATCAGCCATGTGAATAGTGCATGATCAGCCATGTAAATAGTGCATGATCAGCCACGTGATCAGTGCATGGTAGCCACATGATCAGTGCATGATCAGCCACGGAATCAGTGCATGATAGCCATGTGATCAGTTCATGATAGCCACGTGATAAGTGTATGATCAGCCACGTGATCAGTGCATGATAGCCACGTGACCAGTACATGATTAATCAGTGCATGATCAATCACGTGATCAATGCATGATCAGTCACGTGATCAGTGCATGATCAGCCATTTTTTTAGTGCATGATCAGTCACGTGATCACTGTATGATCATCCACGTGATCAGTGCATGCACAGTCAAGTGATCAGTGAATGATAGCCATGTGATCAGGGCATGAACAAGCACGTGATCAGTGTATGATCAGCCACGTGAACAGTGCGTGCTCAGTCACGTGATCAGGGCCTACTGAGCTGCGTTTTTCCTGTCTGCTCAGCTGCTTGACAAGAGCCAGCTGAGCTGCTTGATTCCTGCCTGCTCATCGTCTTGATAATCGCCAGCTGAGCTGCGTGAATCCTGCCTGCTCATCGGCTTGATAATTGCCAGTTGAGCTGCGTGATTCCTGGCTGCTCATCTGCGTTATTATTGCCAGCTGAGCTTCGTGACTCCTGCCTTCTCATCTGCTTGACAATTGCCAGCTGAGCCGTGTGATTCCTACCTGCTCATCTGCTTGACTTTTGCCAGCTGAGCAGCATGATTCATCACAGGTGATGTCCATGATTATTGCCTGCTGAATGCGTGATTTGTGCCTGCTCAGCTCTTTGATTATTGCCTCCTGAGGCACATCATCAGTGCATGATAGCCACGTGTAAAGCGCATGATCAATCACATGATCAGCCACATTCAGACACATGACCTGTGCATGATTAGGCACGTGATCAGTTCCTGATCAGCCACGTGATCACTGCATGATAGCCAAGTGACCAGTACATGATTAATCAGTGCATGATCATCCATGTGATCAGTGCATGCACAGTCAAATGATCAGTGGATGCAGTCACGTGATCAGTGTATGATCAACTTCGTAATCAGAGTATGATCAGCCACGTGATCAGTGCATGATCAGCCACGTGATCAGTGCATGATCAGCCACGTGATCAGTGTATGATCAGCCACGTGATCAGTGCATGATCCAGAAGGTGATTAGTGCATGATCAGCCACGTGATCAGTGAATGATCACCACGTGATCAGTGTATGATCAGCCACGTAATCAGTGCATGCACAGTCACGTGATCAGTGTATGATCATCCACGTGATCAGTGCACGATAGCCAGTTGACCAGTGCATGATCAGTCACGTGACCAGGGCATTATCAGCCACGGGATCAGTGCATGATAGCCATGTGATCAGTGCATGATAGCTACGAGATCAGTGCTAGATCAACCACGTAACCAGTGCATGATCAGCCACGTGATCACTGTATGATCAGCCATGTGATCAGTGCATGTGCGGTTACCTGACCAGTGTATGATCAGCCAGGTGTTCAGTGCATGATAGCCAAGTGATCAATGCATGATAGCTACGTGATCAGTGCATGCTCAGTAACATGAGCAGTGCATGATAGCCAGGTGATCATTGCCTACAATTACGTGATCAGTGCATGTGCAGTCACGTGATCAGTGCATGATAGACACGTGAACAGTGCATGATAGCCACGTGATCAGTGCATGAACTCTAACGTGATCAGTGCATGTGCAGACACGTGATTAGTGTATGATCAGCCACAAGATCAGTGCATGATAGCCACGTGATCAGTGCATGATAGCCAAGTGATCAGTGCATGATAGCCACGTGATCAGTGCAAGATCAGTCACGTGATCAGTGCATGATCAGCCACGTGATGAGTGCATGATAGCCATGTGATCAGTGCATGATAGCTACGAGATCAGGGCATTATCAGCCACGTAACCAGTGCATGATCAGCCACGTGATCACTGTATGATGAGCCACGTAATCAGTGTATGTGCAGTCACGTGATCAGTGTATGATCAGCCACGTGTTCAGTGCATGATAGCCAAGTGATCAATGCATGATAGCTACGTGATCAGTGCATGCTCAGTAACATGAGCAGTGCATGATAGCCACGTGAGCATTGCCTACAATTACGTGATCAGTGCATGTGCAGTCACGTGATCAGTGCATGATAGACACGTGAACAGTGCATGACCAGTCACTTGATCAGTGCATGTGCAGTCACGTGATTAGTGTATGATCATCCACGTGATCAGTGCATGATAGCAACCTGATCAGTGCATGATAAGAAACGTGATTTGTGCATGATAAGCCACGTGATCAGTGTACGATCAGACACGTGAATAGTGCATGATCAGCCACGTGACCAGTGCAATATCATCCACGAGATGAGTGCATGCACAGTCATGTGATCAGTGTATGATCAGCTTCATGATCAGTGTATGATCAGCCACGTCATCAGTTCATGGTCAGGCATGTGATCAGTGCATGATTAGTCATGTGATCAGTGTATGATCATCCATGTGATCAGTGCATGATCAGCCACGTGATCAGTGCATGATCCACAACCTGATTAGTGCATGAACAGGCACGTGATCAGTGCCTGATAGGCACGTGATCAGTGCATGATCATTCAAGTGATCACTGCAAGATATGTCACTTGATCAGTGTATGATATCCACATGATCAGTTCATGTGCAGTCATGTGATCAGTGCATGATAGCTACGTGATCAGTGCATGATCAGCCACGTGATCAGTGCAAGATTGTCAAGTGATCAGTGCATGATCAGTCACGTGATCAGTGCATTATCTGTCACATGTCCAGTGTATGATATCCACGTGATCAGTTCTTGCGCAGTCATGTGATCAGTGCATGATAGGTAAGTTATCAGTGCCTTATCAGCCACGTGATCAGTGCAATATCGCCCCGTGATCAGTGCATGATTATTTAGGTGATCAATGTATGATTAGCCACATGATCAGTGCATGATAGCCACGTGATCAGTGCATGATCAGCCACGTGATCAGTTCATGATAGGCACGTGATCAGTGCATGATCAGTCACATGATCATGGCATGCCCAGTCATGTGATCAGTGCGTTATAGCTATACGATCAGTGCATAATCAGTCATGTGATCAGTGCATGATCAGCCACGTGATCAGGGCATGATAGCCACGTAATCAGTGCATGAACAGGTAAGTGATCAGTTCATGCGCAGTCACGTGATTAGTGCATGATAGACACATGATCAGTGCATGATAGCCAGGTGAACAGTGAATGATCAGTCACGTGATCAGTGCATGCGCAGTCACGGGATCAGTGTATGATCAGCCAAATGATCAGTGCATGATCAGGCACCTGATCAGTGCATGATAAGTCATGTGATCAGTGTATGATCAGCCACGTAATCAGTGCATGATCAGCCACGTGATCAGTGTATGATCAGCCACGTGATAAATGCATGATCAGCCACGTGATCAGTGCATTATCAGCCAAATGATCAGTGTATGATCAGCCACGTGATCACTGCATGATCAGCCACGTGATCAGTGCATGATCAGCCACGTGATGAGTGCATGCACAGTCATGTGATCAGTGTATGATCAGCCACGTGATCAGTGTATGATCAGGCACGTGATGAGTGCATGCACAGTCATGTGATCAATGTATGATCAGCCACGTGATCAGTGTATGATCAGCTTCGTGATCAGTGCATGATCAGGCACGTGATCAGTGCATTATCAGTAATTTGATCAGTGTATTTCAGCCACGTAATCAGTGCATGAACAGCTACGTGATCATTGCATAATCCGCAACGTGATTAGTGCATGATCAGTCACGTGATCAGTGTATGATCAGCCACGTGATCAGTTCATGATCTCCCACGTGATCAGTGCATGATAAACCACATGATCAGTGCAGGCACAGTCACGCGATCAGTGTATGATCAGCTTCGTGATCATTGCATGATCAGCCACATGATCAGTGCATGATAGCCACGTAATCAGTGCATGAACAGGTAAGTGATCAGTTCATGCGCAGTCACGTGATTAGTGCATGATAGACACATGATCAGTGCATTATAGCCAGGTGATCAGTGAATGATCAGTCAAGTGTTCAGTGCATGCGCATTCACGGGATCAGTGTATGATCAGCCAAATGATCAGTGCATGATCAGGTACGTGATTAGTGCATGATCAGGCACCTGATCAGTGCATGATAAGTCATGTGATCAGTGTATGATAAGCCACGTAATCAGTGCATGATCAGCCACAAGATCAGTGCATGATAGCCACGTGATCAGTGCATGATAGCCAAGTGATCAGTGCATGATAGCCACGTGATCAGTGCAAGATCAGTCACGTGATCAGTGCATGATCAGCCACGTGATGAGTGCATGATAGCCATGTGATCAGTGCATGATAGCTACGAGATCAGGGCATTATCAGCCACGTAACCAGTGCATGATCAGCCACGTGATCACTGTATGATGAGCCACGTAATCAGTGTATGTGCAGTCACGTGATCAGTGTATGATCAGCCACGTGTTCAGTGCATGATAGCCAAGTGATCAATGCATGATAGCTACGTGATCAGTGCATGCTCAGTAACATGAGCAGTGCATGATAGCCACGTGAGCATTGCCTACAATTACGTGATCAGTGCATGTGCAGTCACGTGATCAGTGCATGATAGACACGTGAACAGTGCATGACCAGTCACTTGATCAGTGCATGTGCAGTCACGTGATTAGTGTATGATCATCCACGTGATCAGTGCATGATAGCAACCTGATCAGTGCATGATAAGAAACGTGATTTGTGCATGATAAGCCACGTGATCAGTGTACGATCAGACACGTGAATAGTGCATGATCAGCCACGTGACCAGTGCAATATCATCCACGAGATGAGTGCATGCACAGTCACGTGATCAGTGTATGATCAGCTTCATGATCAGTGTATGATCAGCCACGTCATCAGTTCATGGTCAGGCATGTGATCAGTGCATGATTAGTCATGTGATCAGTGTATGATCATCCATGTGATCAGTGCATGATCAGCCACGTGATCACTGTATTATCAGCCACGTGATCAGTGCATGATCCACAACCTGATTAGTGCATGAACGGGCACGTGATCAGTGCCTGATAGCCACGTGATCAGTGCATGATCATTCAAGTGATCACTGCATGATATGTCACTTGATCAGTGTATGATATACACATGATCAGTTCATGCGCAGTCATGTGATCAGTGCATGATAGCTACGTGATCAGTGCATGATCAGCCCACGTGATCAGTGCAAGATTGTCAAGTGATCAGTGCATGATCAGTCCACGTGATCAGTGCATTATCTGTCACATGTCCAGTGTATGATATCCACGTGATCAGTTCTTGCGCAGTCATGTGATCAGTGCATGATAGGTAAGTTATCAGTGCCTTATCAGCCACGTGATCAGTGCAATATCGCCCCGTGATCAGTGCATGATTATTTAGGTGATCAATGTATGATTAGCCACATGATCAGTGCATGATAGCCACGTGATCAGTGCATGATCAGCCACGTGATCAGTTCATGATAGGCACGTGATCAGTGCATGATCAGTCACATGATCATGGCATGCCCAGTCATGTGATCAGTGCGTTATAGCTATACGATCAGTGCATAATCAGTCATGTGATCAGTGCATGATCAGCCACGTGATCAGGGCATGATAGCCACGTAATCAGTGCATGAACAGGTAAGTGATCAGTTCATGCGCAGTCACGTGATTAGTGCATGATAGACACATGATCAGTGCATGATAGCCAGGTGAACAGTGAATGATCAGTCACGTGATCAGTGCATGCGCAGTCACGGGATCAGTGTATGATCAGCCAAATGATCAGTGCATGATCAGGCACCTGATCAGTGCATGATAAGTCATGTGATCAGTGTATGATCAGCCACGTAATCAGTGCATGATCAGCCACGTGATCAGTGTATGATCAGCCACGTGATAAATGCATGATCAGCCACGTGATCAGTGCATTATCAGCCAAATGATCAGTGTATGATCAGCCACGTGATCACTGCATGATCAGCCACGTGATCAGTGCATGATCAGCCACGTGATGAGTGCATGCACAGTCATGTGATCAGTGTATGATCAGCCACGTGATCAGTGTATGATCAGGCACGTGATGAGTGCATGCACAGTCATGTGATCAATGTATGATCAGCCACGTGATCAGTGTATGATCAGCTTCGTGATCAGTGCATGATCAGGCACGTGATCAGTGCATTATCAGTAATTTGATCAGTGTATTCAGCCACGTAATCAGTGCATGAACAGCTTACGTGATCATTGCATAATCCGCAACGTGATTAGTGCATGATCAGTCACGTGATCAGTGTATGATCAGCCACGTGATCAGTTCATGATCTCCCACGTGATCAGTGCATGATAAACCACATGATCAGTGCAGGCACAGTCACGCGATCAGTGTATGATCAGCTTCGTGATCATTGCATGATCAGCCACATGATCAGTGCATGATAGCCACGTAATCAGTGCAATGAACAGGTAAGTGATCAGTTCATGCCGCAGTCACGTGATAGTGCATTATAGACACATGATCAGTGCATTATAGCCAGGTGATCAGTGAATGATCATCAAGTGTTCAGTGCTGCGCATTCACGGGATCAGTGTATGATCAGCCAATGATCAGTGCATGATCAGGTACGTTGATTAGTGCATGATCAGGCACCTGAATCAGTGCATGATAAGTCATGTGAATCAGTGTATGATAAGCCACGTAATCAGTGCAGATCAGCCACGTGATCAGTGTATGATCAGCCACGTGATCAGTGCATGATCAGCCACGTGATCAGTGCATTATCAGCCAAATGATCAGTGCATGATCAGCCACGTGCTCAGTGCATGCACAGTCATGTGATCAGTGTATGATCAGCCACGTGATCAGTGTATGATCAGCTTCGTGACAGTGCATGAACAGGCACGTGCTCAGTGCATTATCAGTAATTTGTTCAGTGTATTTCAGCCACGTGAACAGTGCATGAACAGCCACGTGATCATTGCATAATCGCAACGTGATTAGTGCATGATTAGTCACGTGATCAGTGTATGATCAGCCACGTGATCAGTGTATGACCAGCTTCGTGATCAGTGCATGAATCAGGCACGTGATCAATGCATCATCAGTAATTTGATCAGTGTATTTCAGCCACGTGATCAGTGCATGAACAGCCACGTGACAGCGTATGATCAGCCACGTGATCATTGCATAATACGCAAGTGTTAGTGCATGATCAGTCACGTGATCAGTGTATGATCAGCCACGTGACCAGTTCATGCTCTCCCACGTGATCCGTGCATGATCAACCACATGGTCAGTGCAGGCACAGTCACGTGATCAGTGTATGATCAGCTTTCGTGATCATTGCATGATCAGCCACATGATCAGTGCATGATAAGGCCAGTGAAGAGTGCATGATCAGACACATAATCAGTTGTATGATAGCCAGGTATCATTGCAATGACAGCACGTGATCAGTGTATGATCAGCTTTGTGATCAAGTGCATGATCAAAGCCAAGTGATCAGTGCATAATCAGACTCGTGATCAGTGCATGGTCAGTCACGTGAATCAGTGTATGATCAGCCACGTGATCAGTGCATGATAGCCATGTGATCAGTGCATGATAGATATGAGATCAGTGCATGATCAGCCACGTAATCAGTGCATGATACCACGTGATCACTGTATGATCAGTCACGTGATCAGTGCATGTGCAGTCACGTGATCAGTGTAATGATCAGCCAGTGTTCAGTGCATGATAGTCAAGTGATCAATGCATGATAGTACGTAATCAGTGCATGCTCAGTCCACATGAGCAGTGCATGATAGCCACGTAATCATTGCTACAATTAGTGATCACTGCATGTCAGTCACGTGATAGTACATGATCGACCAGTGATCAATGCATGATAGCTACGTGATCAGTGCATGCTCTGTCACATGAGCAGTGCATGATTAGCCACGTGATCAGTGCGATAGCCACGTGATCATTGCATACAATTACGTGATCAGTGCATGTGCAAGTCACGTGATTAGTGCATGTGCAGTCAGTGAGCAGTGTATGATCAGCCACGTGTTCAGTGCATGCTAGACACGTGATCATTGCATGATACCACGTGATCAGTGCATTATCAATCA
>NW_020190312.1:0-26132 GCF_002263795.3 Bos taurus
ATTCCACGTTGATCAGTGATGATCAGTCTCTGACAGTGCTGATCATGTTCACGTAATCAGTGCATTGGATAGCCACGTAGATCAGTGCCCTATGATCCTAGTCATCGATTTCGTGTTGATCAGCCACGTATCCGTGCATGATGATGTCATGTGTGATCAGTGTCACGTGGCAACACGCCTAGGAGGGAGCGACCGAGATTAATTACGGTGACAGTGTTGCCCATGAAGTCAGTGCACCCTCTCAGTGACCAGGTAGGACACGGTGCATGGTAGCTAACGTAGGATCTGTCATGGACATCTGTCATGATCAGCCACGGTGATCACGTGCCTCAGCTATGATGCAATAGCCCACGTGGCATCCCACCAGGTGATCAGTGCAACTGATAGCACCGATTGATTCAGTGCATGATCAGTCACGTGTTCCGTGTGTGATCGCCACGTGATCAGTGCATTGTATGCCCGTGTCAGTGCAGGAGTAGGCACGTGATCACTTCATGATTATTTACGTGATCTGTACTGATCAGTCCACCGTGATCGTGTTGTGTCAGCCACGGATCAGTGCTTCGTGCATGAGCCATGTGTCAGTGCAGCATCAATGTACTGTCACGTGCGCGTATCAGTCATATGACCAGTACTGGTTAGCTCGTCATTGCGTGATCAGCCACGACATGATCGTGCTGTAGCTATGTGAGTCAGTTGCATGATAAGCGGGCCAATGATCAGTGCCATGAGAGGCCACGCGTGATCAGTGCATGTCAGTCACGTGTACACGGGCTGATTCAGCACGTGATCAGTGGACGATGATGAGCCACGTGATTCTAGTGCATGGATCATACGTGATCAGTCGCATGATCAGTTCTGCCAGTAATTGGTTTTCTATGTGATCCTTGCATGATCAGCCCGTAGAGCAGAGCATATAGGCACCGTGATCGAGCATGGTTCACGGATTCAAGTCATCTGATCATTCTTGACGGCTGATCATTACTGATCTGTGCATGATCGTCACTGACCCAGTAGATGGTAGCTATTGATCAGTTTCATGACGAGCCACCGTTGGAGCCAGTGATGATAGCCAACGTGATGTGTGCTTGATCAGTTACGTGGACGAGTATGATCAGCCAGTGATCAGTCATGGTTCCACGTGAACAGCTGCCTGTTCAGCCGTGATCAGTGCATGTGTCGCCACGTGATCAGTGCTGATCAGTTTACCTGAGCAGGTGTATGTCGTCACGTTGCTCAGTTGCATGCCCAGGGCACAAGTAGAATCAAGTGTAAATGCCAGCCAAAGTTGATCAGTGCATTGATAGCCACGTGGCAGTGCTATGTAGCACGTGTATGTGTGCATGATCAGTTACTGAGCAAGTTGGTCAGCCACGTGTCAGTGATTGATGCCACGTGGAAAAGTTCATGATCAGTCTTGTGATCAGGATGTATGACCAGGCCAAGTGATCAGTTGCAGGGTGCACGTGATCACTGCATTGATCAGTCACGTGATCAGTGCATGATCAGTCACGTTACTCAGTGGTTCAGTCAGCCACGTGATCACGTGCATGATGAGCCAAATGACAGTGCATGATTCATTACGGTGATCAGGTGTCTGATTCAGCCACGCTGATTAGTGCATGATCAGTCACGTGATCAGTGCGATGTCAGTCACGTACAGGCATGATTCAACGTGAATCGTGCATGTGGAGGCATGTAGACCAATGCATGATAGCACCGTGATCAGTGACGATCAGTCCCGTGAGAGGCTATGATCAGCAAACTGATCAGTGCATCGATAGCTACATGATCAGTGCTGAGCCACGTCAGCACGTGCTGATAGCCACGTAAGCGTGCTACAATTAATGATCAGTGCATGCGCATCACGTGATTCAGTGCAATTGTAGCACGTATCAGTGATGAATCATTCACGTGATTGTGTGTGATTCGCGTAACAGTGCATGTCAGTCACGTTGGGTAAGTCCTGCTGAGCTGCGTGGATTACGTTATGCTTATCTGCTTGACCAATCTGCCAGCTGAGCTTTAGATTCCTGCCTGTCATCTCGCTTGACAATTGCACCTGTGCTGCTAATTCCTGCCTGCTCATCTACTTGATATTTGCAGGTGAGCAGCATGATTTCTCTAAATGGTTCCTATTTAGCTCTGACAGATGCCTGCCTACTCAGCTCTTTGTTCACGGCCTGCAGCATGCACATGATCGTGTGTGACACCAAAATGGATCAGACATGTCAGTCACATGATCATGCATGATATAGCCAGGGTGATCATGCGATTTGCTCAATTACGTACATTTCATGATGGCACGTTGGCAGTGCTGATAGCCAACGTGATTCAGTGCATCGATCACTCACGTGATCGTTTCTTGATCGGGTCCGTTTTCAGTGCAAGCATCAGCCACGTGATCGTGCATTCAATTACGTGATCAGTGATGATATCCAGTGTCAGTGCATATAATCACGTATCAGTTGCCTGCTGAGCTGCGGGATTACTGTCTGCTCATCTGTTGAACTTGGCAGTGAGCTGCCGATTTCCTGCCTGTATTGCTTGACAATTGGCGGCAGCTGTGCTGCGATTAATTCTGCCTTGCTCAGCTGCTTGATTATTGCCAGCTGAGATATTCCTCACAGCTGATTCCTGATTATTGCTGTGACTGTTGATTCGTGCCATACTCAGCTCTTGTTTATTGCCTCAGAGGCACATGATCAGTGTTGTAGCAAACATGATCGACAATGATCAGTCAACGATGATCGCCCTTAAGTACAGTGATCTACATGATAGTATGTGATCAGTCCATGCTCAGTCACGGTATCGTGCGATGATCAGCCACGTGATCAGTGCATTGATCCAGCCATGCGTTGATCTAGTAACATTGATCTGTTCACATAGATTTAGTCTAATGATCCACGTGATCAGTAGCAATGGGCAGTCATGATGTCAGTGCTGATCTAGACGTTGATCAGTGCATGATCAGTTCTCGTGTCAGTGCATGATGCCACGTGATCACTGCATGCTCAGATCACCATGATCTCAGTGCTATGATCAGTCTTGACCAGTACATGGAGCTGCATGTCTCGCCATGATCAGCCACGTGAAGCCAGTGCATGATAGCACGTGGCGTGCATGATCAGACACCGGTCAGTGCACATTGATCAGTAATTGATCAGTGCATGATCAGCACGTTGATCAGTAGCATGACCAGGCACCGTGATCAGTGTAATGTTCAGCCAAGTGATCAGTGATGATGCCGTGGTGTGCATGACAGTCACGTGATCAGCGCATTGATCGTCACGTTGTCAGTGTATGTTTCAGCCAAGTGATCAAGGCATGATAGCCACGTGATCAGTGCATGTTCAGTCAGTGCTCGTGCATGGTCAGTCACGTGATCAGGTGCCTATCATTGCACGTGATCAGTGCTGGGCGTCATGCCATTCAATGCATTTGATAGCGCCTTGATCAGTGCACGATAAGTCCCGTTGATGAGTGTATGTCAGCCAAGGATCAGTGCAAGATAGCTACGTGTGATCGTGCATGATCAGTCACCTGATGGGTGTATGATCATTCACGTGACCTGTACATGGTAGCTACATAATCATTGCATGATCAGCCACGTGAGTAGTGCATGATAGCCAAGTGATCACTGCATGATCAGTCACGCGATCAGTGCATGATCAGTCATGTGACCAGTACATGGTAGCTGTGTGATCATCGCATGATCAGCCACGTGAGCAGTGCATGATAGCCACGTGATCAGTGCATGATCAGACTCGAGATCAGTGCATGATCAGTCACGTGATCAGTGCATGATCAGTCTCATGATCAGTGCATGATAGCCACGTGATCAGTGCATGATCAGTCACCTGATGGGTGTATGATCATTCACGTGACCTGTACATGGTAGCTACATAATCATTGCTGATCAGCCACGTGAGTATGCATGATAGCCAAGTGATCACTGCATGATCAGTCACGCATCAGTGCATGATCAGTCATGTGACCAGTACATGTAGCTGTGTGATCATCGCATGATCAGCCACGTGAGCAGTGCATGATAGCCACGTGATCAGTGCATGATCAGACTCGAGATCAGTGCATGATCAGTCACGTGATCAGTGCATGATCAGCCAGGTGATCAGTGCATGACCAGGCACGTGATCAGTGTATGTCCAGCAACGTGATCAGTGCATTATAGCCACGTGATCAGTGCATGATCAGTCACGTGATCAGTGCATGATCAGTCACATGATCAATGTATGATTCAGACTCGGATCAGTGCATGATCAGTGACGTGATGAGTGCATGATCAGTCATGTAATCTGTGCATGACCAGTCACGTGATCAGTGTATGACCAAGCCATGTGATCAGTGCATGATAGCCACGTGAATCAGTGCATGATCAGTCACGTGATCAATGTATGATCATCTCGAGATCAGTGCATGATCAGTCACGTGATCAGTGCATGATCAGCAGGTGATCAGTGCATGACCAGGCACGTGATCAGTGTATGACCAGCCATGTGATCAGTGCATGATAGCCACGTGATCAGTGCATGATAAGTCACGTGATCAGTGCATGATCAGTCACGTGTTCAGTGCATGATCAGCCACATGATCAGTGCATGATCAGTCACGTGACCGCACATGGTAGCTGCGTGATCAGTGTTATGACAGCCAAGTGATCAGTGCATGATAGCCACGTGATCAGTTGCATGATCAGTCACGTGATCAGTGCATGATCAGCCAACGATCAGTGCATGATCAGTCACGTGACAGTACATGGTAGCTGCGCAGATCATTTCATGATCAACCACGTTAACAGTGCACTGATAGCCACGTGATCAGTGCTTGATCACCCACATGATCAGTGCATGATCAATTACGTGATCAGTGCATGATCAGTCACGTGACCATACTGTGCTACGTGATCAGTGATGTAGCCACGTGATCAGTGCATGATAGCCACGTGATCAGTGCATGATCAGTCCGTGATACATGTGTGATCAGCCACGTGAATCGTGCATGATATCCACGTGATCAGTGCATGATCAGTCACATGACAGGTGTGTGATAAGCCATGTGAACAGTGCATGTTCAGCCATGTGATCAGTGCATGATATCCACGTTGATCAGTGTTCATGATATCAGTGATCAGTGCATGATCAGTCTCGTGAACAGTGCATGATCAGTCACGTAATCAGTGCATGATAGCCACGTGATCAGTTGCATGATCAGTCACGTGATACGTGTGTGATCAGCCACGTGATCAGTGCATGATGAGTCAGGTGATCAGTGCAGGATTAATTACGTGATCAGTGCATGATCAGTCACGTGCCAGTGCATGGTAGCTACGTGATCATTGCATGATCAGCCACGTGATCAGTGCATGATAGCCACGTGATCAGTGCATGATAGCCACGTGATCAGTGCATGATCAGTCACGTGATACGTGTGTGATCAGCCACGTGATCAGTGCATGTTTATTCACGTGATCAGTGCATGATAGCCCACGTGATCACTTCATGATTATTTACGTGATCTGTACATGATCAGTCACGTGATACGTGTGTGATCAGCCACCGGATCAGTGCGTGATGAGCCATGTGATCAGTGCAGCATCAATTACGTGATCAGTGCATGATCAGTCACATGACCAGTACATGGTAAGCTACGTGAACATTGCGTGATCAGCCACGTGATCAGTGCATGATAGCTACGTGATCAGTGCAATGATAGCCACATGATCAGTGCATGAGAGCCACGTGATCAGTGCATGATCATCACGTGATACACGTGTGATCAGCCACGTGATCAGTGCATGATGAGCCACGTGATCAGTGCAGGATCAATTACGTGATCAGTGCATGATCAGTCACGTGACCAGTACATGGTTGCTATGTGATCCTTGCATGATCAGCCACGTGAGCAGAGCATGATAGGCACGTGATCAGAGCATGATCAGTCACGTGATCAGTACATGATCATTCACTTGAACAGTGCATGATCATTGACGTGATCTGTGCATGATCAGTCACGTGACCAGTATATGGTAGCTATGTGATCATTCCATGACGAGCCACGTGAGCAGTGCATGATAGCCACGTGATGTGTGCATGATCAGTTACGTGAGCAGAGTATGATCAGCCACGTGATCAGTGCATGAGTTCCACGTGAAACAGTGCATGTTCAGCCACGTGATCAGTGCATGATAGCCACGTGATCAGTGCATGATCAGTTACCTGAGCAGTGTATGATCAGCCACGTGATCAGTGCATGCCCAGGCACGTGATCAGTGTATGTCCAGCCAAGTGATCAGTGCATGATAGCCACGTGAGCAGTGCATGATAGCCACGTGATGTGTGCATGATCAGTTACGTGAGCAGAGTATGGTCAGCCACGTGGTCAGTGCATGAGTGCCACGTGAAAAGTGCATGATCAGTCATGTGATCAGTGTATGACCAGCCAAGTGATCAGTGCAGGATAGCCACGTGATCACTGCATGATCAGTCACGTGATCAGTGCATGATCAGTCACGTGATCAGTGTATGATCAGCCACGTGATCAGTGCATGATGAGCCAAATGATCAGTGCATGATCAATTACGTGATCAGTGCATGATCAGCCACGTGATTAGTGCATGATCAGTCACGTGATCAGTGCATGGTCAGTCACGTAAACAGTGCATGATCATCCACGTGATCAGTGCATGTGGAGGCATGTAGACAATGCATGATAGCACCGTGATCAGTGCACGATCAGTCCCGTGATGAGTGTATGATCAGCAAACTGATCAGTGCAAGATAGCTACATGATCAGTGCATGATCAGCCACGTCATCAGTGCATGATAGCCACGTAAGCAGTGCATACAATTACATGATCAGTGCATGCGCAATCACGTGATCAGTGCATGATAGCCACGTGATCAGTGCATGATCATTCACGTGATATGTGTGTGATCAGCCACGTGAACAGTGCATGCTCAGTCACGTGGTAAGTCCTGCTGAGCTGCGTGATTACTGTCTGCTCATCTGCTTGACAATTGCCAGCTGAGCTGTACGATTCCTGCCTGTCATCTCCTTGACAATTGCCACCTGTGCTGCGTAATTCCTGCCTGCTCATCTACTTGATTATTGCCAGGTGAGCAGCATGATTTCTCAAAACTGAGTTCCATGATTATAGCCTGCTGACAGATTCCTGCCTACTCAGCTCTTTGTTCACTGCCTGCAGATGCACATGATCAGTGTGTGACACCAAACATGATCAGCACATGATCAGTCACATGATCAATGCATGATAAGCCAGGTGATCAGTGCATGATCAATTACGTGATCATTGCATGATGAGCCACGTGAGCAGTGCATGATAGCCACGTGATCAGTGCATGATCACTCACGTGATCAGTTCATGATCAGTCACGTTTTCAGTGCAAGATCAGCCACGTGATCAGTGCATGATCAATTACGTGATCAGTGCATGATATCCACGTGTTCAGTGCATGATCAATCACGTGATCAGTGCCTGCTGAGCTGCGTGATTACTGTCTGCTCATCTGCTTGACAATTGGCAGCTGAGCTGCACGATTCCTGCCTGTCATCTGCTTGACAATTGCCAGCTGTGCTGCGTAATTCCTGCCTGCTCAGCTGCTTGATTATTGCCAGCTGAGCAGCATGATTCCTCACACATGAGTTCCATGATTATTGCCTGCTGACTGTTTGATTCGTGCCTACTCAGCTCTTTGTTTATTGCCTCCAGAGGCACATGATCAGTGTATGATAGCAAACATGATCAGCACATGATCAGTCACATGATCAGCGCCATTAAGTCACGTGATTACTACATGATAGTTATGTGATCAGTCCATGCTCAGTCACGGTATCAGTGCATGATCAGCCACGTGATCAGTGCATGATCAGCCAGGTGATCAGTACATGATCTGTCACATGATTAGTCTATAATCATCCACGTGATCAGTGCATGGGCAGTCATGTGATCAGTGCATGATATAGACGTGATCAGTGCATGATCAGTCTCGTGATCAGTGCATGATAGCCACGTGATCACTGCATGATCAGTCACATGATCAGTGCATGATCAGTCATGTGACCAGTACATGGTAGCTGCATGATCATCGCATGATCAGCCACGTGAGCAGTGCATGATAGCCACGTGAGCAGTGCATGATCAGACACACGGTCAGTGCATGATCAGTCACATGATCAGTGCATGATCAGCCACGTGATCAGTGCATGACCAGGCACGTGATCAGTGTATGTTCAGCCAAGTGATCAGTGCATGATAGCCACGTGAGTGTGCATGATCAGTCACGTGATCAGTGCATGATCAGTCACGTGATCAGTGTATGTTCAGCCAAGTGATCAGTGCATGATAGCCACGTGATCAGTGCATGTTCAGTCACGTGATCAGTGCATGGTCAGTCACGTGATCAGTGCATGATCATCCACGTGATCAGTGCATGGGGAGTCATGCAATCAATGCATGATAGCGCCTTGATCAGTGCACGATCAGTCCCGTGATGAGTGTATGATCAGCCAAGGGATCAGTGCAAGATAGCTACGTGATCAGTGCATGATCAGTCACCTGATGGGTGTATGATCATTCACGTGACCTGTACATGGTAGCTACATAATCATTGCATGATCAGCCACGTGAGTAGTGCATGATAGCCAAGTGATCACTGCATGATCAGTCACGCGATCAGTGCATGATCAGTCATGTGACCAGTACATGGTAGCTGTGTGATCATCGCATGATCAGCCACGTGAGCAGTGCATGATAGCCACGTGATCAGTGCATGATCAGACTCGAGATCAGTGCATGATCAGTCACGTGATCAGTGCATGATCAGTCTCATGATCAGTGCATGATAGCCACGTGATCAGTGCATGATCAGTCACCTGATGGGTGTATGATCATTCACGTGACCTGTACATGGTAGCTACATAATCATTGCATGATCAGCCACGTGAGTAGTGCATGATAGCCAAGTGATCACTGCATGATCAGTCACGCGATCAGTGCATGATCAGTCATGTGACCAGTACATGGTAGCTGTGTGATCATCGCATGATCAGCCACGTGAGCAGTGCATGATAGCCACGTGATCAGTGCATGATCAGACTCGAGATCAGTGCATGATCAGTCACGTGATCAGTGCATGATCAGCCAGGTGATCAGTGCATGACCAGGCACGTGATCAGTGTATGTCCAGCCAAGTGATCAGTGCATTATAGCCACGTGATCAGTGCATGATCAGTCACGTGATCAGTGCATGATCAGTCACATGATCAATGTATGATCAGACTCGAGATCAGTGCATGATCAGTGACGTGATGAGTGCATGATCAGTCATGTAATCTGTGCATGACCAGTCACGTGATCAGTGTATGACCAGCCATGTGATCAGTGCATGATAGCCACGTGATCAGTGCATGATCAGTCACGTGATCAATGTATGATCATCTCGAGATCAGTGCATGATCAGTCACGTGATCAGTGCATGATCAGCCAGGTGATCAGTGCATGACCAGGCACGTGATCAGTGTATGACCAGCCATGTGATCAGTGCATGATAGCCACGTGATCAGTGCATGATAAGTCACGTGATCAGTGCATGATCAGTCACGTGTTCAGTGCATGATCAGCCACATGATCAGTGCATGATCAGTCACGTGACCAGCACATGGTAGCTGCGTGATCAGTGTATGACCAGCCAAGTGATCAGTGCATGATAGCCACGTGATCAGTGCATGATCAGTCACGTGATCAGTGCATGATCAGCCACATGATCAGTGCATGATCAGTCACGTGACCAGTACATGGTAGCTGCGAGATCATTTCATGATCAACCACGTTAACAGTGCATGATAGCCACGTGATCAGTGCTTGATCACCCACATGATCAGTGCATGATCAATTACGTGATCAGTGCAAGATCAGTCACGTGACCAGTACATGGTAGCTACGTGATCAGTGCATGATAGCCACGTGATCAGTGCATGATCAGTCACGTGATACATGTGTGATCAGCCACGTGAATCGTGCATGATATCCACGTGATCAGTGCATGATCAGTCACGTGACAGGTGTGTGATAAGCCATGTGAACAGTGCATGTTCAGCCATGTGATCAGTGCATGATATCCACGTGATCAGTGCATGATATCCACGTGATCAGTGCATGATCAGTCTCGTGAACAGTGCATGATCAGTCACGTAATCAGTGCATGATAGCCACGTGATCAGTGCATGATCAGTCACGTGATACGTGTGTGATCAGCCACGTGATCAGTGCATGATGAGTCAGGTGATCAGTGCAGGATTAATTACGTGATCAGTGCATGATCAGTCACGTGACCAGTGCATGGTAGCTACGTGATCATTGCATGATCAGCCACGTGATCAGTGCATGATAGCCACGTGATCAGTGCATGATAGCCACGTGATCAGTGCATGATCAGTCACGTGATACGTGTGTGATCAGCCACGTGATCAGTGCATGTTATGCACGTGATCAGTGCAGGATAGCCACGTGATCACTTCATGATTATTTACGTGATCTGTACATGATCAGTCACGTGATACGTGTGTGATCAGCCACCGGATCAGTGCGTGATGAGCCATGTGATCAGTGCAGCATCAATTACGTGATCAGTGCATGATCAGTCACATGACCAGTACATGGTAGCTACGTGAACATTGCGTGATCAGCCACGTGATCAGTGCATGATAGCTACGTGATCAGTGCATGATAGCCACATGATCAGTGCATGAGAGCCACGTGATCAGTGCATGATCAGTCACGTGATACACGTGTGATCAGCCACGTGATCAGTGCATGATGAGCCACGTGATCAGTGCAGGATCAATTACGTGATCAGTGCATGATCAGTCACGTGACCAGTACATGGTTGCTATGTGATCCTTGCATGATCAGCCACGTGAGCAGAGCATGATAGGCACGTGATCAGAGCATGATCAGTCACGTGATCAGTACATGATCATTCACTTGAACAGTGCATGATCATTGACGTGATCTGTGCATGATCAGTCACGTGACCAGTATATGGTAGCTATGTGATCATTCCATGACGAGCCACGTGAGCAGTGCATGATAGCCACGTGATGTGTGCATGATCAGTTACGTGAGCAGAGTATGATCAGCCACGTGATCAGTGCATGAGTTCCACGTGAACAGTGCATGTTCAGCCACGTGATCAGTGCATGATAGCCACGTGATCAGTGCATGATCAGTTACCTGAGCAGTGTATGATCAGCCACGTGATCAGTGCATGCCCAGGCACGTGATCAGTGTATGTCCAGCCAAGTGATCAGTGCATGATAGCCACGTGAGCAGTGCATGATAGCCACGTGATGTGTGCATGATCAGTTACGTGAGCAGAGTATGGTCAGCCACGTGGTCAGTGCATGAGTGCCACGTGAAAAGTGCATGATCAGTCATGTGATCAGTGTATGACCAGCCAAGTGATCAGTGCAGGATAGCCACGTGATCACTGCATGATCAGTCACGTGATCAGTGCATGATCAGTCACGTTATCAGTGTATGATCAGCCACGTGATCAGTGCATGATGAGCCAAATGATCAGTGCATGATCAATTACGTGATCAGTGCATGATCAGCCACGTGATTAGTGCATGATCAGTCACGTGATCAGTGCATGGTCAGTCACGTAAACAGTGCATGATCATCCACGTGATCAGTGCATGTGGAGGCATGTAGACAATGCATGATAGCACCGTGATCAGTGCACGATCAGTCCCGTGATGAGTGTATGATCAGCAAACTGATCAGTGCAAGATAGCTACATGATCAGTGCATGATCAGCCACGTCATCAGTGCATGATAGCCACGTAAGCAGTGCATACAATTACATGATCAGTGCATGCGCAATCACGTGATCAGTGCATGATAGCCACGTGATCAGTGCATGATCATTCACGTGATATGTGTGTGATCAGCCACGTGAACAGTGCATGCTCAGTCACGTGGTAAGTCCTGCTGAGCTGCGTGATTACTGTCTGCTCATCTGCTTGACAATTGCCAGCTGAGCTGTACGATTCCTGCCTGTCATCTCCTTGACAATTGCCACCTGTGCTGCATAATTCCTGCCTGCTCATCTACTTGATTATTGCCAGGTGAGCAGCATGATTTCTCAAAACTGAGTTCCATGATTATAGCCTGCTGACAGATTCCTGCCTACTCAGCTCTTTGTTCACTGCCTGCAGATGCACATGATCAGTGTGTGACACCAAACATGATCAGCACATGATCAGTCACATGATCAATGCATGATAAGCCAGGTGATCAGTGCATGATCAATTACGTGATCATTGCATGATGAGCCACGTGAGCAGTGCATGATAGCCACGTGATCAGTGCATGATCACTCACGTGATCAGTTCATGATCAGTCACGTTTTCAGTGCAAGATCAGCCACGTGATCAGTGCATGATCAATTACGTGATCAGTGCATGATATCCACGTGTTCAGTGCATGATCAATCACGTGATCAGTGCCTGCTGAGCTGCGTGATTACTGTCTGCTCATCTGCTTGACAATTGGCAGCTGAGCTGCACGATTCCTGCCTGTCATCTGCTTGACAATTGCCAGCTGTGCTGCGTAATTCCTGCCTGCTCAGCTGCTTGATTATTGCCAGCTGAGCAGCATGATTCCTCACACATGAGTTCCATGATTATTGCCTGCTGACTGTTTGATTCGTGCCTACTCAGCTCTTTGTTTATTGCCTCCAGAGGCACATGATCAGTGTATGATAGCAAACATGATCAGCACATGATCAGTCACATGATCAGCGCCATTAAGTCACGTGATTACTACATGATAGTTATGTGATCAGTCCATGCTCAGTCACGGTATCAGTGCATGATCAGCCACGTGATCAGTGCATGATCAGCCAGGTGATCAGTACATGATCTGTCACATGATTAGTCTATAATCATCCACGTGATCAGTGCATGGGCAGTCATGTGATCAGTGCATGATATAGACGTGATCAGTGCATGATCAGTCTCGTGATCAGTGCATGATAGCCACGTGATCACTGCATGATCAGTCACATGATCAGTGCATGATCAGTCATGTGACCAGTACATGGTAGCTGCATGATCATCGCATGATCAGCCACGTGAGCAGTGCATGATAGCCACGTGAGCAGTGCATGATCAGACACACGGTCAGTGCATGATCAGTCACATGATCAGTGCATGATCAGCCACGTGATCAGTGCATGACCAGGCACGTGATCAGTGTATGTTCAGCCAAGTGATCAGTGCATGATAGCCACGTGAGTGTGCATGATCAGTCACGTGATCAGTGCATGATCAGTCACGTGATCAGTGTATGTTCAGCCAAGTGATCAGTGCATGATAGCCACGTGATCAGTGCATGTTCAGTCACGTGATCAGTGCATGGTCAGTCACGTGATCAGTGCATGATCATCCACGTGATCAGTGCATGGGGAGTCATGCAATCAATGCATGATAGCGCCTTGATCAGTGCACGATCAGTCCCGTGATGAGTGTATGATCAGCCAAGGGATCAGTGCAAGATAGCTACGTGATCAGTGCATGATCAGTCACCTGATGGGTGTATGATCATTCACGTGACCTGTACATGGTAGCTACATAATCATTGCATGATCAGCCACGTGAGTAGTGCATGATAGCCAAGTGATCACTGCATGATCAGTCACGCGATCAGTGCATGATCAGTCATGTGACCAGTACATGGTAGCTGTGTGATCATCGCATGATCAGCCACGTGAGCAGTGCATGATAGCCACGTGATCAGTGCATGATCAGACTCGAGATCAGTGCATGATCAGTCACGTGATCAGTGCATGATCAGTCTCATGATCAGTGCATGATAGCCACGTGATCAGTGCATGATCAGTCACCTGATGGGTGTATGATCATTCACGTGACCTGTACATGGTAGCTACATAATCATTGCATGATCAGCCACGTGAGTAGTGCATGATAGCCAAGTGATCACTGCATGATCAGTCACGCGATCAGTGCATGATCAGTCATGTGACCAGTACATGGTAGCTGTGTGATCATCGCATGATCAGCCACGTGAGCAGTGCATGATAGCCACGTGATCAGTGCATGATCAGACTCGAGATCAGTGCATGATCAGTCACGTGATCAGTGCATGATCAGCCAGGTGATCAGTGCATGACCAGGCACGTGATCAGTGTATGTCCAGCCAAGTGATCAGTGCATTATAGCCACGTGATCAGTGCATGATCAGTCACGTGATCAGTGCATGATCAGTCACATGATCAATGTATGATCAGACTCGAGATCAGTGCATGATCAGTGACGTGATGAGTGCATGATCAGTCATGTAATCTGTGCATGACCAGTCACGTGATCAGTGTATGACCAGCCATGTGATCAGTGCATGATAGCCACGTGATCAGTGCATGATCAGTCACGTGATCAATGTATGATCATCTCGAGATCAGTGCATGATCAGTCACGTGATCAGTGCATGATCAGCCAGGTGATCAGTGCATGACCAGGCACGTGATCAGTGTATGACCAGCCATGTGATCAGTGCATGATAGCCACGTGATCAGTGCATGATAAGTCACGTGATCAGTGCATGATCAGTCACGTGTTCAGTGCATGATCAGCCACATGATCAGTGCATGATCAGTCACGTGACCAGCACATGGTAGCTGCGTGATCAGTGTATGACCAGCCAAGTGATCAGTGCATGATAGCCACGTGATCAGTGCATGATCAGTCACGTGATCAGTGCATGATCAGCCACACGATCAGTGCATGATCAGTCACGTGACCAGTACATGGTAGCTGCGAGATCATTTCATGATCAACCACGTTAACAGTGCATGATAGCCACGTGATCAGTGCTTGATCACCCACATGATCAGTGCATGATCAATTACGTGATCAGTGCAAGATCAGTCACGTGACCAGTACATGGTAGCTACGTGATCAGTGCATGATAGCCACGTGATCAGTGCATGATAGCCACGTGATCAGTGCATGATCAGTCACGTGATACATGTGTGATCAGCCACGTGAATCGTGCATGATATCCACGTGATCAGTGCATGATCAGTCACGTGACAGGTGTGTGATAAGCCATGTGAACAGTGCATGTTCAGCCATGTGATCAGTGCATGATATCCACGTGATCAGTGCATGATATCCACGTGATCAGTGCATGATCAGTCTCGTGAACAGTGCATGATCAGTCACGTAATCAGTGCATGATAGCCACGTGATCAGTGCATGATCAGTCACGTGATACGTGTGTGATCAGCCACGTGATCAGTGCATGATGAGTCAGGTGATCAGTGCAGGATTAATTACGTGATCAGTGCATGATCAGTCACGTGACCAGTGCATGGTAGCTACGTGATCATTGCATGATCAGCCACGTGATCAGTGCATGATAGCCACGTGATCAGTGCATGATAGCCACGTGATCAGTGCATGATCAGTCACGTGATACGTGTGTGATCAGCCACGTGATCAGTGCATGTTATGCACGTGATCAGTGCAGGATAGCCACGTGATCACTTCATGATTATTTACGTGATCTGTACATGATCAGTCACGTGATACGTGTGTGATCAGCCACCGGATCAGTGCGTGATGAGCCATGTGATCAGTGCAGCATCAATTACGTGATCAGTGCATGATCAGTCACATGACCAGTACATGGTAGCTACGTGAACATTGCGTGATCAGCCACGTGATCAGTGCATGATAGCTACGTGATCAGTGCATGATAGCCACATGATCAGTGCATGAGAGCCACGTGATCAGTGCATGATCAGTCACGTGATACACGTGTGATCAGCCACGTGATCAGTGCATGATGAGCCACGTGATCAGTGCAGGATCAATTACGTGATCAGTGCATGATCAGTCACGTGACCAGTACATGGTTGCTATGTGATCCTTGCATGATCAGCCACGTGAGCAGAGCATGATAGGCACGTGATCAGAGCATGATCAGTCACGTGATCAGTACATGATCATTCACTTGAACAGTGCATGATCATTGACGTGATCTGTGCATGATCAGTCACGTGACCAGTATATGGTAGCTATGTGATCATTCCATGACGAGCCACGTGAGCAGTGCATGATAGCCACGTGATGTGTGCATGATCAGTTACGTGAGCAGAGTATGATCAGCCACGTGATCAGTGCATGAGTTCCACGTGAACAGTGCATGTTCAGCCACGTGATCAGTGCATGATAGCCACGTGATCAGTGCATGATCAGTTACCTGAGCAGTGTATGATCAGCCACGTGATCAGTGCATGCCCAGGCACGTGATCAGTGTATGTCCAGCCAAGTGATCAGTGCATGATAGCCACGTGAGCAGTGCATGATAGCCACGTGATGTGTGCATGATCAGTTACGTGAGCAGAGTATGGTCAGCCACGTGGTCAGTGCATGAGTGCCACGTGAAAAGTGCATGATCAGTCATGTGATCAGTGTATGACCAGCCAAGTGATCAGTGCAGGATAGCCACGTGATCACTGCATGATCAGTCACGTGATCAGTGCATGATCAGTCACGTGATCAGTGTATGATCAGCCACGTGATCAGTGCATGATGAGCCAAATGATCAGTGCATGATCAATTACGTGATCAGTGCATGATCAGCCACGTGATTAGTGCATGATCAGTCACGTGATCAGTGCATGGTCAGTCACGTAAACAGTGCATGATCATCCACGTGATCAGTGCATGTGGAGGCATGTAGACAATGCATGATAGCACCGTGATCAGTGCACGATCAGTCCCGTGATGAGTGTATGATCAGCAAACTGATCAGTGCAAGATAGCTACATGATCAGTGCATGATCAGCCACGTCATCAGTGCATGATAGCCACGTAAGCAGTGCATACAATTACATGATCAGTGCATGCGCAATCACGTGATCAGTGCATGATAGCCACGTGATCAGTGCATGATCATTCACGTGATATGTGTGTGATCAGCCACGTGAACAGTGCATGCTCAGTCACGTGGTAAGTCCTGCTGAGCTGCGTGATTACTGTCTGCTCATCTGCTTGACAATTGCCAGCTGAGCTGTACGATTCCTGCCTGTCATCTCCTTGACAATTGCCACCTGTGCTGCGTAATTCCTGCCTGCTCATCTACTTGATTATTGCCAGGTGAGCAGCATGATTTCTCAAAACTGAGTTCCATGATTATAGCCTGCTGACAGATTCCTGCCTACTCAGCTCTTTGTTCATTGCCTGCAGATGCACATGATCAGTGTGTGACACCAAACATGATCAGCACATGATCAGTCACATGATCAATGCATGATAAGCCAGGTGATCAGTGCATGATCAATTACGTGATCATTGCATGATGAGCCACGTGAGCAGTGCATGATAGCCACGTGATCAGTGCATGATCACTCACGTGATCAGTTCATGATCAGTCACGTTTTCAGTGCAAGATCAGCCACGTGATCAGTGCATGATCAATTACGTGATCAGTGCATGATATCCACGTGTTCAGTGCATGATCAATCACGTGATCAGTGCCTGCTGAGCTGCGTGATTACTGTCTGCTCATCTGCTTGACAATTGGCAGCTGAGCTGCACGATTCCTGCCTGTCATCTGCTTGACAATTGCCAGCTGTGCTGCGTAATTCCTGCCTGCTCAGCTGCTTGATTATTGCCAGCTGAGCAGCATGATTCCTCACACATGAGTTCCATGATTATTGCCTGCTGACTGTTTGATTCGTGCCTACTCAGCTCTTTGTTTATTGCCTCCAGAGGCACATGATCAGTGTATGATAGCAAACATGATCAGCACATGATCAGTCACATGATCAGCGCCATTAAGTCACGTGATTACTACATGATAGTTATGTGATCAGTCCATGCTCAGTCACGGTATCAGTGCATGATCAGCCACGTGATCAGTGCATGATCAGCCAGGTGATCAGTACATGATCTGTCACATGATTAGTCTATAATCATCCACGTGATCAGTGCATGGGCAGTCATGTGATCAGTGCATGATATAGACGTGATCAGTGCATGATCAGTCTCGTGATCAGTGCATGATAGCCACGTGATCACTGCATGATCAGTCACATGATCAGTGCATGATCAGTCATGTGACCAGTACATGGTAGCTGCATGATCATCGCATGATCAGCCACGTGAGCAGTGCATGATAGCCACGTGAGCAGTGCATGATCAGACACACGGTCAGTGCATGATCAGTCACATGATCAGTGCATGATCAGCCACGTGATCAGTGCATGACCAGGCACGTGATCAGTGTATGTTCAGCCAAGTGATCAGTGCATGATAGCCACGTGAGTGTGCATGATCAGTCACGTGATCAGTGCATGATCAGTCACGTGATCAGTGTATGTTCAGCCAAGTGATCAGTGCATGATAGCCACGTGATCAGTGCATGTTCAGTCACGTGATCAGTGCATGGTCAGTCACGTGATCAGTGCATGATCATCCACGTGATCAGTGCATGGGGAGTCATGCAATCAATGCATGATAGCGCCTTGATCAGTGCACGATCAGTCCCGTGATGAGTGTATGATCAGCCAAGGGATCAGTGCAAGATAGCTACGTGATCAGTGCATGATCAGTCACCTGATGGGTGTATGATCATTCACGTGACCTGGACATGGTAGCTACATAATCATTGCATGATCAGCCACGTGAGTAGTGCATGATAGCCAAGTGGTCACTGCATGATCAGTCACGCGATCAGTGCATGATCAGTCATGTGACCAGTACATGGTAGCTGTGTGATCATCGCATGATCAGCCACGTGAGCAGTGCATGATAGCCACGTGATCAGTGCATGATCAGACTCGAGATCAGTGCATGATCAGTCACGTGATCAGTGCATGATCAGTCTCATGATCAGTGCATGATAGCCACGTGATCAGTGCATGATCAGTCACCTGATGGGTGTATGATCATTCACGTGACCTGTACATGGTAGCTACATAATCATTGCATGATCAGCCACGTGAGTAGTGCATGATAGCCAAGTGATCACTGCATGATCAGTCACGCGATCAGTGCATGATCAGTCATGTGACCAGTACATGGTAGCTGTGTGATCATCGCATGATCAGCCACGTGAGCAGTGCATGATAGCCACGTGATCAGTGCATGATCAGACTCGAGATCAGTGCATGATCAGTCACGTGATCAGTGCATGATCAGCCAGGTGATCAGTGCATGACCAGGCACGTGATCAGTGTATGTCCAGCCAAGTGATCAGTGCATTATAGCCACGTGATCAGTGCATGATCAGTCACATGATCAATGTATGATCAGACTCGAGATCAGTGCATGATCAGTGACGTGATGAGTGCATGATCAGTCATGTAATCTGTGCATGACCAGTCACGTGATCAGTGTATGACCAGCCATGTGATCAGTGCATGATAGCCACGTGATCAGTGGCATGATCAGTCACGTGATCAATGTATGATCATCTCGAGATCAGTGCATGATCAGTCACGTGATCAGTGCATGATCAGCCAGGTGATCAGTGCATGACCAGGCACGTGATCAGTGTATGACCAGCCATGTGATCAGTGCATGATAGCCACGTGATCAGTGCATGATAAGTCACGTGATCAGTGCATGATCAGTCACGTGTTCAGTGCATGATCAGCCACATGATCAGTGCATGATCAGTCACGTGACCAGTGCATGGTAGCTACGTGATCATTGCATGATCAGCCACGTGATCAGTGCATGATAGCCACGTGATCAGTGCATACAATTACGTGATCAGTGCATGCGCAATCACGTGATCAGTGCATGAGAGCCACGTGATCAGTGCATGATCATTCACATGATAGGTGTGTGATCAGCCACGTGAACAGTGCATGCTCAGTCACGTGATCAGGGCCTGCTGAGCTGCGTGATTACTGTCTGCTCATCTGCTTGACAATTGCCAGCTGAGTTGCATGATTCCTGCCTGTCATCTCCTTGACAATTGCCACCTGTGCTGCGTAATCCCTGCCTGCTCATCTACTTGATTATTGCCAGCTGAGCAGCGTGATTTCTCAGAGCTCAGTTCCATGATTATTGCCTGCTGAGTGAGTCCTGCCTACTCAGCTCTTTGTTCATTGGCCTCCAGAGGCACATGATTCAGTGTATGACACCAAACATGATCAGCACATGATCAGTCACATGATCAATGCATGATAAGCCAGGTGATCAGTGCATGGTCAATTACGTGATCAGTGCATGATCAGTCATGCGACTAGTACATCGTAGCTGCGTGATCATTGCATGATCAGCCACGTGAGCAGTGCATGATAGCCACGTGATCAGTGTATGATCAGACACGTGATCAGTGCATGATCAGCCACGTGATCAGTGTATGTTCAGACACGTGATCAGTGCATGACTAAGCCACGTGATCAGTGCATGATCAAATACGTGATCAGTGCATGATCAGTCACGTGATACGTGTGTGATCAGCCACGTGATCAGTGCATGATAGCCACGGGATCACTTCATGAGTAGTCACGTGATCTGTGCATGACCAGGCACGTGATCAGTGTATGATCAGCCACGTGATCAGTGGCATGATCGGACACGTGAACAGTGTATGATCCAGCCACGTGTTCAGTGCATGATACCTACGTGATCAGTTCATGTTTAGTCACGTGATCTGTGCATGACAGGCACGTAATCATGCATGATATCCACGTGATCAGTGATTATACCCACGTGATCAGTTCATGATAGTCACGTGGTCTGTGCGTGACCAGGCACGTGATCAGTGTATGACCATCCATAGTGATCAGTGCATGATAGCCACGTGATCAGTGCATGATCGTCACGTGATCAGTGTCATGATCAGTAACGAGAACAGTGCATGATAAGTCACCTGATCAGTGCATGATCAATTACGTGATCAGTGCATGATCACTCACGTGGACTAGTACATGGTAGCTACGTGATCATTGCATGATCAGCAACGTGAGCAGTGCATGATAGCCACGAGATCAGTGCATGATCAGTCACGTGACCAGTCCATGGTAGCTACGTGATCATTGCATGATCAGCCACGTGAGTAGTGCATATGCCAGGTGATCAGTGCATGTCAGTCACGATGATCAGTGCATGATCAGTCATGTAATCTGTGCTATGACCCAGGCACGTGATCAGTGTATGATCAGCCACGTGATCAGTGCATGATCAGCCACATAATCAGGTGCATGATCAATTACGTTCCATCAGTGCATGATCAGTCATGTGACCAGTACATGGTAGCTAGGTGATCATTGCGATTGATCAGTCACGTGAGCCGTGCATCGATAGCCACGAGATCAGTGCATGATCAGTCACGTGATCAGTGCATGATCAGTAACGAGAACAGTGCATGATAAGTCACCTGATCAGTGCATGATCAATTATGTGATCAGTGCACGATCACTCACGTGACTAGTACATGGTAGTACGTGATCATTGCATGATCAGCCACGTGAGCAGTGCAGTTGATAGCCACGTGATTCATTGCATGATCAGTTTCAGGAGCAGAGTATGATCAGGCCACTTGATCAGTGCCATGATAGCCACGAGATCAGTGGCATGATCGAGTCACGTGATCAGTGTATGATCAGCCAAGTAATCAGTGCATGATTGCCAACTCATCAGTGCATGATCAGTCACGTGATCAGTGCAATGGTCAGTCACGGTGATCAGTGCATGATCAGTCACGTGATCAGTGTATGATCATCCACGTGATCAGTGCATGTGGAGCGTCATGTAATCAATGCATTGATAGCGCCGTGATCAGTGCATGATCAGTCCCCGTAATGAGTGTATGATCAGCCAAGTGATCAGTGCAAGATAGCTAGGTGATCAGTGCATGATCCGTCACATGATCAGTGCATGAGAAGCACTTCATCAGTGCATGATAGCCACGTGATCAGTGCATACAATTACGTGATCAGTGCATGCGCAATCACGTGATCAGTGCATGAGAGCACTGATCAGTGCATGATCATTCACGTGATAGGTGTTGTATCAGCCACTGTGAACAGTGCATGCTCAGTCACGTGATCAGGGCCTGCTGAGCTGCGTGATTACTGTCTGCCATCTGCTTGACATTGCCAGCTGAGTTGCACGATTCCTGCCTGTCATCTCCTTGACAATTGCCACCTGTGCTGCGTAATTCCTGCCTGCTCATCTACTTGATTATTGCCAGCTGAGCAGCGTGATTTCTCAGAGCTCAGTTTCCATGATTATTGCCTGCTGACTGATTCCTGCCTACTCAGCTCTTTTTCATTGCCTCCAGAGGCACATGATCAGTGTATGACACCAAACATGATCAGCACATGATCAGTCACATGATCAATGCATGATAAGCCAGGTGATCAGTGCATGGTCAATACGTGATCAGTGCATGATCAGTCATGCACTAGTACATCGTAGCTGTGATCATTGCCATGATCAGCCACGTGAGCAGTGCTGATAGACCACGTGATCAGTGTATGATCAGACACTGATCAGTGCATGATCGGACACGTGAACAGTGTATGATCAGCCACGTGTTCAGTGCATGATACATACGTGATCAGTTCATGTTTAGTCACGTGATCTGTGCATGACAGGCACGTAATCAGTGCATGATATCCACGTGATCAGTGAATTATAACCCCACGTGATCAGTTCATGATTAGTCACGTGATCTGTGCGTTACCAGGCACGTGATCAGTGTATGACCATCCATGTGATCAGTGCATGATAAGCCACGTGATCAGTGCATGATCAGTCACGTATCAGTGCATGATCAGTAATGAGAACAGTGCATGATAAGTCACCTGATCAGTTGCATGATCAATTTACGTGATCAGTGCATGATCACTCACGTGACTAGTACATTAGCTACATGATCATTGCATGATCAGCCACGTGAGCAGTGCATGATAGCCACGTGAATCAGTGCATGATCAGTTTCAGGAGCAGAGTATGATCAGCCACTTGAATCAGTGCATTGATAGCCACGTGATCACTGCATGATCTGTCACATGATCAGTGTATGATCATCCACGTGATCAGTGCATGCGCAATCACGTGTCAGTGCATGAGAGCCACGTGATCAGTGCATGATCATTCACGTGATAGGGTGAGATCAGCCACGTAAACAGTGCATGCTCAGTCACGTGATCAGGGCCTGCTGAGCTGCGTGATTCCTGTCTGCTCATCTGCTTGACAATTGCCAGCTGAGCTGCATGATTCCTGCCTGTCATCTTCCTTGACAATTGCTACCTGTGCTGCGTAATTCCTGCCTGCTCATCTACTTGATTATTGCCAGCTTGAGCAGCGGTTTCTCAGAGCTGAGTTCCATGATTATTGCCTGCTGACTGATTCCTGCCTACTCAGCTCTTTGTTCATTGCCTCCAGAGGCACATGATCAGTGTATGACACCAAACATGATCAGCACATGATCAGTCACATGATCAATTGCATGATAAAGCCAGTGATCAGTGCATGATCAATTACGTGATCAGTGCATGATAGTCACGTGAACAGTGCATGATCATTTACGTGATCTGTGCAGGATCAGTCACGTGGCCAGTATATGGTAGCTATGTGATCATTGCATGACCAGCCACGTGAGCAGTGCAAGATAGTCACGTGTTGTGTGCAATGATCAATTATGTGAGCAGAGATGATCAGCCACGTGATCAGTGCATGATGCCACGTGATCAGTGCATGAATCAGTCACGTGACAGGTGTGTAATCAGCCATGTGAACAGTGCATGTTCAGCCACGTGATCAGTGCATGATAGCCACGTGATCATTGATGATCAGTCACGTGGAGCAGTGCATGATAGCCACGTGATCAGTGTATGATCAACACGTGATCAGTGCATGATCTCAGCCACGTGATCAGTGCATGATCAAATACGTGATCAGTGCATGATCAGTCACGTGATACGTGTGTGATCAGCCACGTGATCAGTGCATGATAGCCACGGATCACTTCATGAGTAGTCACGTTGATCTGTGCATGACCAGGCACGTGATCAGTGTATGATCAGCCACGTGATCCAGTGCATGATCAGCCACATAATCAGTGGCATGATCAATTACGTCATCAGTGCATGATCAGTCATGTGACCAGTACATGGTAGCTAGGTGATCATTGCATGAATCAGCCACGTGAGCCGTGCATGATAGCCACGGATCAGTGCATGACAGTCACGTGATCAGTGCATGATCAGTCACGTGAACAGTGCATGATCAGTCACCTGATCAGTGCATGATCAATTATGTGATTCAGTGCACGATCACTCCACGTGACTAGTACATGGGTAGCTACGTGATCATTGCATGATCAGCCACGTGAGCAGTGCATGATAGCCACGTGATCATTGCATGATCAGTTTCAGGAGCAGAGTATGATCAGCCATGATCAGTGCATGATAGCCACGAGATCAGTGCATGATCAGTCACGTGATAATTGTATGATCAGCCATGTAATCAGTGCATATTGCCAACTCATCAGTGCATGATCAGTCACGTGATCAGTGCATGATCAGTCACGGATTCAGTGCATGATCAATTACGTTACCATTGCATGATCAGTCTCGTGACCCGTACATGTTAGCTACATGATCATTGCAGGTCAGCCACGTGAGCACTGCATGATAGACATGTGATCAGTGGCATGATCAGCTACATGAGCAGTGTATGATCAGCCAGTTGATCAGTGCAATATAGCTACGTGATCAGTGCATGATCCGTCACATATCAGTGCATGAGAAGCCACTTCATCAGTGCATGATAGCCACGTGATCAGTGCATACAATTACGTGATAGTGCATTGCGCAATCACGTGATCAGTGCGTGAGAGCCACGTGAGAAATGCATGATCATTCACGTGATAGGTGTGTGATCAGGCCACGTTAACAGTGCATGCTCAGTCACGTGATCAGGCCCTGCTGAGCTGCGTGATTACTGTCTGCTCATCTGCTTGACAATTGCCAGCTGAGTTGCACGATTCCTGCCTGTCATCTCCTTGACAATTGCCACCTGTGCTGCGTAATCCCTGCCTGCTCATCTACTTGATTATTGCCAGCTGAGCAGCGTGTATTTCTCAGAGCTCAGTTCCATGATTATTGCCTGCTGACTGATTCCTGCCTACTATGCTCTTTGTTCATTGCTCCAGAGGACATGATCAGTGTATGACACCAAACATGATCAGCACATGATCAGTTCACATGATCAATGCATGATAAGCCAGGTGATCAGTGCATGGTCAATTACGTGATCAGTGCATGATCAGTCATGCGACTAGTACATCGTAGCTGCGTGATCATTGCATGATCAGCCACGTGAGCAGTGCATGATAGCCACGTGATCAGTGTATGATCAGACACGTGATCAGTGCATGATCAGCCACTTGTATCAGTGTATGTTCAGACACGTGATCAGTGCAGATCAGCCACGTGATCAGTGCATGATTCAAATACATGATCAGTGCATGATCAGTCACGTGATACGTGTGTGATCAGCCACGTGATCAGTGCATGATAGCCACGGATCACTTCATGAGTAGTCCACGTTCTTCTGCATGACCAGGCACGTGATCAGTGTATGATCAGCCACTGATCAGTGCATGATCGGACACTCGTGAACAGTGTATGATCAGCCACGTGTTCAGTGCATGATACCTACGTGATCAGTTCATGTTTAGTCACGTGATCTGTGCATGACAGGCACGTAATCAGTGCATGATATCCACGTGATCAGTGAATTATACCACGTGATCAGTTCATGATTAGTCACGTTGGTCTGAGCGTGACCAGGCACGTGATCAGTGTATGACCATCCATGTGATCAGTGCATTGATAGCCACGTTGATCAGTGCATGATCAGTCGTGATCTGCATGATCAGTAACGAGAACAGTGCATGATAAGTCACCTGATCAGTGCATGATCAATTAGTGATCAGTGGCATGATCACTCACGTGACTAGTACATGGTAGCTACGTGTCATTGCATTGAAGCAACGAGAGCCGTGCATGATAGCCATGAGATCAGTG